>NW_009629313.1:12054-14572 GCF_000690535.1 Cariama cristata | reverse complement strand
TCTGAGCCACGTGTTAATCAGATGGGTTCTCCTGTTCCTTCTAGTCTTCTTCCCCACTACTGAAGGGATAGAGGAAAACACTACCTGCGCTCCTGATCCTTCAACTAATCTCCCCAGTGCCCTGAAGTCCCTTTTGATTGTCCTTAGACTATTCTCCTCAACCTCATCACTGCCAACCTGAAAGACTATAAAATAGCTCTGTGGAAGAGGTCCTCGGGGACAGCAAGCAGCAAAGGACCATGTCCTGCATACAGTGCAAGCAGACAATGACTCTGAGGAGTATGTACACAGCGCTTTTGTCCATCGTCAGCAGAAAGGTGCCAAGCTGAGGGCCCAGAGCAGATCTCTGCATCAGGGCTACAACTTGCATGTTGAGAATATGGAGCCAGGTTCTCCACAGCAGTGCATGGAGGTAGGATGACAGGCAGCAGGTCTCACTTGAAACAAGACAAGTTCATATTGGAGAGAAAGGGCAACCTTTTTCACTATGGGAACTGTCCAGAGTGGAGCAGGGTGCCCAGAGAGGCTGTGCTGTCTGCATCCTTGGGGCTTCTCAAGACCAGACTGGAGAAAGCCCTGAACCACATTGTCACACATTCTGGATGATGCTGCTTTGAGCAGGAGGCTTCACTGGGAACCTCCTGGCATGCTTTCCAACCTGAATTTTCCCATAAGGCCATGATTTTAATTTTCTCTTTCCATGCTGCTTTCTCTCCCATCCAGTTGGACCCATCCCATTCTCCCACCTCTGGGTATTCCCTTAGATGTCCTAGGACAAGCTTCACACTTTTCCACAATCCCCTAACAATATCATTCTGTAATGTTTGAGCACTCTTAAGTCCTTTTGCTCTGCATCCTGCAATGACTTCTCCAGTGATGGAAGCACTGACGACCCCCTTCAGTTTGCAAGGCCCCTGCACAGCATTCCTGTGGGTGACTCATCTCAGTTCTGCAGAGAAGGATGTGGGATAAATGGTGGACAGTGAGCTGAACATGAGCCAGCACTGTGCCCTTTTGGCAAAGAAGTCCAATGGTATGCTGGGCTGCATAAGGAGAGGTCTTGCCAGTAAGACTTGAAAGTCCACTTGGAACTGAACCTGCTAAGGGGTTCCACAAGCAACAAGAAGGGCTTCTCTAAATACATAAGTGACAAAGAGAAGACTAGAGAAGCTGTGAGCTGATTGGCTGACACAGGGCATGGAAAAGGCTGGGGTACTTCTTTGTTTCAGTCTTTATGAGCAAGACCAGCCTTGAGTAATCCCAGGTCCCAGAGACCAGAGAAGCCTGGAGCATAGAAGACATACTCTTGTTGGAAGAGGACTGAGTCAAAGAATACTTGAGCAAACTGGACATACTTAAGTCCATGGACTCTGACTGGAGACACCAGTGAGTACTGAAGGATTTGGCTGATGTCATTGTGAGGCCACTCTTGACAATTCTCAAACAATCGTAACCACTCTTGATAACTTTTAAATAATCATGGCAATTAGAAGAGGTGCCTAAAGACTGAAGAAAATCAAATGTTACTCCTATCTTCAAAAAGGGCAAGAAGAAGGACCCATGCAACTACAGGCTGGTCAGCGTCTCCTGGATTCCTGAGAAGGTGGCAAACAACTAATCTGGGAAGCTATTTCCAGGGTCATGAGGGACAAAGGGTGATCAGGAGTAGTCAGCATGAGTTCATCAAGGGCAAGTCATGCTTGAGAAATCTGATAACTTTCTATGATTAAAGTACTGACTTGGTAGATGAGGGCAAAAAAGTGGATATTTATCTACCTTGACTTCAATAAGGCTTTCGACTGTCTACCATAAGATCCTCATAGAAAAGCTGTTGAAGTGTGGACTAGAAGAGCAGACAGGGAGGTTGATTTAAAACTGGCTGCACAGCAGAGCTGTGGTGGTTATCAGTGGTTATGAGTGATACAAAGTCTAGTTGGAGGCTAGTAACTAGTGGTCTACCTCAGAGGTCCATACTGGATCCGATTTTTTTCCAAATGTTCATTAAAGGTCTGCATGATGGGACAGAGCATGCCCTTGGCAAGTTTGCTCATGGCACAAACCCAGGAGGAATGGCTGATACACCAAAGCCTCAGCAGGCTGGAAAAATGTGTCATAAGGAATCTTGTGAAGTTCAATAAAGGAAAGTGCAAAGTCCTGCACCTGGGGAGGAATAACCCGATGCATCGGTACATGCTGGGAGCAGATTTGCAAAATGGACTCGGACAGGGGCAAACCGCAGAGCAAGTTGAACTTGAGCCATCACTATGCCCTTGTGGCAAAGAAGGCCACCAGTATTCTGAGTTGCATAAGGTGGAGTCCTGAGAGGAGGTCAAGGGAGATTATCCTTCTGCTCTCTTCAGCACTGCTAAGGCCACTGCTGGAGTGCTGTGTCCAGTTCTGGACTGCAAAAGTACAAGAGATGGAGCTACTGGAGAGAGTCAAACAAAGTCCAGTCAGTCAACAAGGCACATAGTGGCAAAGTTCTGTGGCCAAGTGCTAGATTGAACTGGACAGGGGG
>NW_009629313.1:5037-12040 GCF_000690535.1 Cariama cristata | reverse complement strand
AAGAGCGGTGAGACCTGCCAGGAACCACCAGCTCTCGCAAGTGAGGCTGATGCCTCCTGGGCATTGCCAGGAGCGACCACGGGAGATTTAAATGGCCCTAAGGAATGCCAGTGACCAGGAGAGCTGTGAACAGGGTAGGCAAACAGGGCATGCAAACAGGGCGTCGCACATCAGCCAGGGTGTGGGGCAGAAGTTTGCACAGCAGTTCACATGGGAGGGCACTGAAGCTTTGCCACCTGGACCAGAGAGCGATGGTATCTATCCAGCAGAAAGCCATGGCCACTGTAAGCTCTGCACCCACCACAACTGATGCAGCATCCCAGACAGACAGCTGATGGGAACATGCTGCCACCCCGGTGCCAGGCTGCAGGCTGTGCCCTACCCTTACACCAGTACCGGACGACACCAGTGAGCCCAGCTGCAGGAGGTGCGCCCAGGTAGAGGAACTCCTCTGCTTAGTGACAGAGCTCCAGCAGGAGGTGAGTAGGTTGGGGAGTATCAGAGAGTCTGAGAGGGGGAGAGAGAGAGACTACTGGAACCGCACCCTACCTCCCTGGAACAGGCCCAACAGGCAGACAGGATGCATGATATGAAGGATTCCCTATTCTCTCTCCACCTGGCTGAACACAGTAACTTGGAAGATAAGGGGCAAAGGCGACAAGTTCCTACCTGGCATGGCAGGTGCCTCTCCTCTATGACTGCCCCACCTTCCCAGTTGCCCTTACAAAACAGGTATGAGGGTCTGCAAGTGGAACCGAACAATAACAAGGATGATGGTTCGTCTAACTTGGAGGAGTCACTGAGGTTAAGTTGGCCCAGACCTGGCATCAAAACTGCTTGCATTAAAAAAAAGACAGGTGATTGTCATAGGAAACTCTCTCCTGCAGGGATCTGAAGGCCCAACATGCAGACCAGACCCACTCTTTAGGAGAGTGTGTTGCCTCCCTGCGGCTAGGGTTAAGGACACAAAAAGAAAGCTTCCTACCCTAGTACAGCCCTCAGATTGTTATCCATTACTGATCTTTCAGGTAGGCAGCGATGAGATTGGAACTAGAAGTCTGAAGGCAATCAAGAGAGACTTCAAGGCCTTGGGATGACTGGTTAAGGGATCAGGAGCACAAGTAGTGTTCTCCTCTACCCTTCTAATTGCAGGGAATGATGACAGAAGAAACAGGGAAAGCCAACAGATCAATATCTGGCTGCAAGATTGGTGTCATCAGGAGAATTTTGGGTTTTTTGATCACAGGTCAGTCTACGTGACAGCAGACCTGCTGGCAACAGACAGGGTATGCCTGTCACAAAGTGGGAAAAGGATCTTTGCACAGGAGTTAGCAGGGCTCATTGAAAGAGCTTTAAGCTAGGTTTGAAGGGGGAAAGGAATAAAACCAGGCTTGCCAGACATGAGCCTGGGAGTGTTGAAGGAGGAAAGGGATAAAGCTAGGCTTGCCAGACATGAGCCTGGTATTTGCATGTCAATGTTTGTGGGATGGTGTGTTAATGAGGTCCTTGAGTCTGCTGCCTCAGTGGAGGTAGGGGATGGAGAGCCATGCAGCAGCAAAGGTACAAGGGTCATTGATGGGTTAGATACCATGGAAGAGCCTGATGTGATGGTTGGAGGCCATCTTGGGGAAAGCAATCATGAAATGATAGAGGTCTTGATCCCTGGAGAAGTAAGGAGAGGGGTGAGTAGAACTGCTACCTTGGACTTCCGGAGGGCAGACTTTGGCCTGTTCAGGAGCCTGGTTGACAGAGTCCCTTAGGAGGCAGTCCTGAAGGGGAAAGGGGCCCAGGAAGGCTGGACAATCTTCAAGAAGGAAATCTTAAAGGCACAGGAGCAGGCCGTCCCCACATGCTGAAAGATGATGGGGAAGAAGACTGGCATGGCTGAACAGAGAGCTTTGACTGGAACTCAGGAAAAAAAAGAGGGTTTATGACCTTTGGAAGAAGAGGCAGGCACCTCAGGAGGACTACAAGGATGTCATGAGGTTCTGCAGGGAGAAAATCAGAATGGCCAAAGCCCAACCAGAACTTAATCTGGCTACTGTCATAAAAGACAATAAAAAATGTTTCTATAAATACATGAGCAACAAAAGGAGAGCTACGGAGAATCTCCATCCTTTATTGGGTGCGGGGGGAAACATAGTGACAAAGGATGAGGAAAAGGCTGAGGTATTTAATGCCTTCTTTGCCTCAGTCTTCAGAAGCCAGACCAGTTCTCCAGATATCCAGTCCCCTGAGCTGGAAAACAGGAATGGGAAGCAGAATGAAGCCATCATAATCCAAGAGGAAATGATTTGTGACCTGATCCACCACTTGGACCTTGGTATCCACCCAAGGGTACTGAAGAAACTGGCGGAAGTGCTTGCCAAGCCACTTTATATCATTTATCAGCAGTCCTGGCTAATCAGGGAGGTCCCAATTGTCTGGAGGTTAGCAAACGTGACGCCCATCTACAAGAAGGGCCGGAAGGAGTATCTGGGGGACTACAGGCCTGTCAGTCTGACCTTGGTGCTGGGGAAGGTTAAGGAGCAGATAATTTTGAGTGCCATCACGTGGCACATACAGGACACCCAGGTGACCAGGCCCAGTCAGCATGGGTTTATGAAAGGCAGGTCCTGCTTGACTAACCTGATTTCCTCCTATGACAAGGCGACCTGCCTAGTGGATAAGGGAAAGCTTGCGGATGTTGTCTATCTAGGCTTTAGTAAAGCCTTTGACACCGTTTCCCACAGCATTCCCCTGGAGAAACTGGCTGCTTACAGCTTGGAGGGGTGTACACTTCGCTGGGTACAAAAACTGGCTGGATGACCAGGTCCGAAGAGTTGTGGTGAATGGAGTTAAATTCAGTTGGCGGCTGGTCACAAGTGGTGTTCCCCTGGGCTCAATATTGCGGCCAGTTCTGTTTAATATCTTTATCAATGATCTGGATGAAGGGATCGAGTGCACCCTCAGTCAGTTTGCAGATGACATCAAGTTAGGTGGGAATGTTGATCTGCTTGAGGGTAGGTAGGCTCTATAGGGGGATCTGGACAGGCTGGATTGATGGCCTGAACCAATTGTGTGAAATTCAACAAGGCTAAAGGCTGGGTCCTGCACTTGGGTCATAACAACCCCATGCAATGCTACAGGCTTGGGGAAGAGCAACTCGAAAGCTGTCTGGTGGAGAAAGACCTGGGGGTATTGGTGGACAGCTGGCTGAATATGAGGCAGCAGTGTGCCCACGTAGCCAAGAAGGCCAACAACATCCTGGCTTGTATCAGAAACAGTGTGGCCAGTAGGACTAGGGAAGTGACTGTGCTTCTGTACTAGGCACTGGTGAAGCCGCATCTCGAGTACTGTGTTCAGTTTTGGGCTCCTCACTACAAGAAAGACCTTGAGGTGCTGGAGTACCTCCAACGAAGGGCAATGAAGCTGGTGAAGGGTCTAGCGCACAAGTCTGATGGGGAGCAGCTAAGGGAGCTGGGGTTGTTTAGCCTGGAGAAAAGGAGGCTGAGGGGAGACCTTATTTCTCTCTACAATGACCTGAAAGGAGGTTGTAGCGAGGTGGGTTTTGGCCTCTTCTCCAAAGTAATCAGTGACAGGATAAGGAGAAATGACGTCAGGTTGCACCAGGAGAGGTTTAGATTGGATACTACGAAAATTTCTTCACTGAAAGTTTTGTCAAGCATTGGAACAGATTGCCCAGGGAAGTGGTTGAGTCACCATCCCTGGAGGCATTTAAAAGGTGTGTAAATGTGGTGCTTAGGGACATGGTTTAGTGGTGGACTTGGCCGTTCTAGGTTTACAGTTGGATTTGATGATCTCAAAGGTTCTTTCCAACCTAAATGATTCTATGATTCTAAAGGGCCACGTAGATGATGAAGGGGTTGGAGCATCTCCTATAGGAGGAAAGACTGAAAGACCTGGTACTGTTTAGATTAGAGAAGAGAAGGCTCAGGTCTGATCTCATCAACGTGTACAAATATATGAAGGGAGGTTGTAAAGTAGACAGACACAGACTTTTTCAAGAGGCACCTAGTGACAGGACCTGAGGCAATGAGCAGAAGGAAAGAAGGAAACAGAAGGAAACCTTTTTTCATGAGGATAGTGACCAAGCACTGGCACATGTTGCCTAGAGATGTTGTGGAGTCACCATTACTGGAGATATTCAGATGCTGTCTGGACATGCTCCTGGGCAACCATGTCTAGGTGGCCCTGTTTGAGCAAAGGGTCACCTCCAGAGGGCTCTTCCAACCTCAACCATTCTGTGATTCTGTGAACTATTTTATTTTAGAGACCAGAATGAATTCAGTATTGGAAGTGTCTGACTTCTTATTGTTCCTTTTTTTCTACTTTACTTGACAATTCTTAATGAACCATAACCTGTTTACCTGATTATTTTTGCTTCACTTCCATTAAGATGACTACACACATGCATGAACACGCAAACTTGCCTGCAGATATGCAGCTAACATTCTTCTGCAATATTGTCCTTTAGCAATATAATTTATACATTTTTAGAAACTTCGTAAGAGTACAAATAGAAATAGAAATGTTTTATTACAAATTTGTTTTTACTCTTTCAGTAGATTTTTTATCATGTGGCAAGCCATTAAATGTACTATCACAAATATTATCCAGCAGCCTACTAACATTATAGAAATTAATGCATCAGCTAGTAACTAAATACAGAGCATATATCCAGACTTCATACTTTCAGCCTTTCCCAGAAGTATCATCAGACCGACGTGTTTTACAGAATACACAGGAGATCAACAGATTGCAGGCGTTTTCCCTTCTTCTTCTGCTGGTTTAGAAATCCAACTTTAAACACTACGCTTAGCATGTAAATAAGACATTGGGTGGAGACTATATTTTAACTTGCATTTATACTTTCTATTTAAATGCAAAAATGGTTCTTTTGCTGGGTATTACAAACCTTTGCTTATCAGACTGTGCTTAATATTTGTACTGGGGAAAAGGGCAAGTTGGTTGGTTTTATTTTTCTTGGAAAAAAAAAAAAACAGGGAGAGAACCAGAGTTTACCAGTTTTGGTTCTGTTACAAATCTTTTTTGCAACACAGCTCATGACTATTTGCATGTATTTGATTGTATTCCTGTTTGTTTTGTCAGTTCTATGCAATTCCAGCAGACATAAACTTGCTCCAGTACTTTGTGAATTCAGAGTACAATTTAATTGCATACGTCAGTTCATACAGATCTCAGTATGCACAGTGATTACAACAAAAGGACATGATATAGAAGATAACCATAGGAACGTGAATAAGAGGATATATGAGGAATGTGAATGTGAATATTAGCTATAGGATATCCATGATAAGTTTTGCGCTATATCATACATGTTATTTCTCTTTTCTGAGTACTGTAGAGAAACACAGAGAAGGCTGATGATAATAGGAGGCTGAAATGGGAAGCAAGGAAACTTCACAAAAGTTTAGTATTGAACAGCTTCAGATACAACACTGATGTGACACTGGGTGTAATATGCAATATGATTTCACCTATGTAGGAAACTAAATGATGTGTTGGAAAGAAGGAAAAAAAAATAAAATACTTAAAATACAAGTAATAAGAATATAACCACAATTCACATGTTCTTAGCGCTATCCTTAATTATTGTCAGACATTCATAAAAAATAACAAGAAGCGTCTCAGAAATATCAAAGACTGGAAAGAGGAATACAAGTAGAGAAGAAGAACGAAGAATAAAGTGTTTTCATCTTAAGTCAATTCAGGTTCCTCATACTATGTTAAGTATGAAAAAGACTTTGGAAGACTAATTCATTCTTGACAGACATTTGTCTCATGTGCTTAAAACTACCTTCAATGACAGAAGATCAAGAGGTTTCTTTGGCAAACTTTCCAGTTCTTCATTACCTTTTCCTTCCGAAAATGTTTTCTAATCTCTCTTATACTAGACAATGGATCTTTTTTTCTTGCAATTTAAGTCCATTACCTTTTTTCTGATACATAGAGCATATTATACTTTTCCTTGAAATAGTATTTTATTTTCAGGAAATCTATTATAACATCCTTCCTAAATCTCCTCTTTATTCTGTCTTTCCTTGTAGGTCATAATCTCAAGACTTTCAAACAGTATTTCTGCTCTCATTGACACTCTCACCAATTGGTACCATACCTACTTGAAAGCCTAGTAGAAAAAAAATTTACATAGTATGCAAGTCTATTCATGAATGCTGAATTAAATAAAAGGATAACTGCATGCATCTTGTAGGCCACAAGAAATGTTTCAGTATATTGTCCACTTTTTTATTTTTTTTATTTTAACAATACCATGAGGTTGTTGACTCATGCTTACCTTGGGATCCTCTCTGACTTGGAGACTTGCAGAACTTTTACCTAGATAGCTGTTCCCTAATTTATATGTGTGCAATTTATTATTTCTGCATAAGTATCTTACAGTTGTCCCTATTGAATCGCATCCTATTATTTCAAACCCACTTCCAATTTCTCAAGACTATTTTGAATTCTATTCCTGTCCTCCAAGACACTTGCATTCTCTCCTGAGCTTGATATGGTATGCAAATATTCTCTATTCCAGCATCCAGGCTATTCATACTGAAGCTCCAGCATGGCATCTTCAGACTACTGATGTAGTCATCTGTCCTGATTTGGCTAAAACAGGGCTATTTTCTCCTTTCAGGAGTTTTTCTTTCAATCAAATCCCTTCTAAGTAACTGCACTTTCTGAAAGTACAGCTACATGTTTTTCAGACACTGTCTGTGTTTCAGGCCTGATAACACTCGATGTTTATAGTTGCTACTGAAGTATCAGTAGGATTGGTATGCAGAATGGCCCACGTTTATACTTATCCCCATGAGAACCAAGGCCACTGCTGGCCCCCCTTTGTTAAGCGAGTAAAAAGTCGTAAAAGGTCGCACCTGCAGAAGAGTGCAGATGGGACAGGTGACCAAAAACTGACCAACGAGGTATTCCATCCCATCCACGTCATCCTCAGTATAAAGCTACGGGATCACGAGGG
>NW_009629313.1:0-4870 GCF_000690535.1 Cariama cristata | reverse complement strand
GCAGCCTGTGGCTGCAATCCCCCACCGTCATCGGGACACTCAGTATTGGTTTTGTATACTTTTTCCTTATTTCCACTATTAGTACTACTAGTATTAATACCTTTTTTTTTTTCCCATCACTATTGTATTATTAAAGTAGTTTTAATTTCCAATCCATAAGTCTCTCTTCCTTTTCTCCATCCTTTCCCCTCCCGGGGGGAGGGAGGGAGTTAACAGAGAGCATCTGCTGCCCGTTTTAAGAGCCGGCCCAGCCTTAAATGGTGACATCATCTCGAGAGCAGTGGATAGAACAGCAAAAGAAAACTAAAGAAATATGGTATACAAAGCATGCAAATCAGTGGGAAAAAAAACCCTAGCAGAATAAGAATCAAAGCCTATAAATGGACTGTGCTGCAGGAAGAAGTGTGCCTGGGTAGTTCTACCATAAAGCAAGATGATCCCTAGTAAAAATCAATAGTGATTCTCTTTTGTTTGTTTGTTTGTTTTTTTCATAACTAGTACCTCTGTAAAGTCACCTTCAGGCATTTTCAAGCAAAACAACTTTCTGCTTGTCCTGAAGCTTTTAGATTGTCCGTGTCTATACAGACTTGTATCCGTGTATGTATTATCCATGTACATATAGACCAGAGAAAATCATGTGTTCCAAAATCCTGTACATATAAAAGGGAGAGTTCAGTGCTGACATAGTAATCCCTGTTACTCTTTACCTAGTGTGACAGATCATCTGATTCTGCTTTTCTTTTGCTAGTTTTAACCTCCACAGTGAACAAATATCAAGATGTTGCCTCCTCTAGCTATAACCATAGCAACAAGAGGAAATATGGCAGTGTTACTTCTCTGTTCTCATTTGCATTCCAATCTTCCTCCTTTCCCAATTTCAGGATATTAGTATAGTTGAAGTAGAGGATGACTGCAACGTCAGTGAATTAAACACAGAATAAATACAAATATGCTACGGTCAAGCAACAGCACTCAAACCCTTCTCTTCCGTCTCCACAGCAGATGATGTAGATGCATAAGTCCCACCAGCTGAAGAATCAGTAATCACAATTAGGAACACTTCCTTTTCCTCTCCAAACAGTCAGCACAGATGACTTCGTTCATATTAACATCATATTGTGATAGTATCAGTAAAAAGTATAGCCATGAGGTGTGTGTAAAAATGTGGACCAATGCTTTTAACTGCATGCTACGTGCTTAGTGCAATCACTTCACACTGGCTACTGCTTCTTTTATACAGTCCATTTTTAACAGAAGAATGTTTGAATAACAATTATCGGCCAAATTCATTACTCATTAATCACCACATTTCCTTTCTCTATATATTTGACTGTTATGTAACAGCTCTACTCTAAATCCTGTATCTTCTGCTACCTATGAGCTAATTTAATCTCTGGTTTTAGTAGTATGAAATTTAAAATAACCTTAGTTGATTGTGTTTATTTTGATACTGTATTGTACTTTTCTGAATTACAAACATACACAAAAATCATACACCACCACCCAAAAAAAAATTATAATGAAACCAGCAAAATAACAGAGGATGATGTCGGGCACATTGCAGTCATTGTTATATGAAAAGATAGCCATGACTTTGTAGTGGTGAAAACTAAGAAAGTGCACTCTTTGTGGCAGACTGAAAGAATTATATCCTCCTGTTAGTACCACTGGAGTAACACAGTATTTACTGCATCTGTGTAGATTATGAAAGATTCTGGCTAGAAAAGATAGGAGTCTTTTATTTATTGTAATTTAAGTCAGATAAAATTCAATAATCAGGCTAAAATTCTCACCCTCAGTTGTAAACAATGGATAGGCAACTGTTTGAGATGAACTTTTCATGTTTATTTATGAACTTTTCTCCCTTTGTCTACTAAATATTGTAAAAATAATGTATAAATACTGTATACATTCTACCTACTCCACAGTGTATTTAATATATACAATGCAATTAATAGAATTTTAATTCTGGTAGAACAATTCTTACACATCGGTAATTACAATTAATGCACACGGGATACAAATTCTAGTCATATTGATGGTAACAAAGACTATTGAATATATAGCAGCTGTAATCGTTTTGTTAAGGCTACTTAAAAAATGCCAGTGTTTTGACTTGAAAGGATAGTGTATTAACATCTGTTATTCTTGTTCAGAGCTTTCCCCAATGTATGTCTGTATGTGCCACTGTGTATGTGACCAACATGTCTGTGTGTAATGCTGTGTGTATATGCACTCATGTCAGCTTGGCTGAAGAAAATAATACCCATTGCTCTTTACAGAAAGAAAATAAAAAATAATCTAGATCACAATTTTGCTGCCTTTCACTGAGGTATAGATTTGCTATTTGCATGTGTATTCTTGTTTTCTTTTTGAGTTGAAGCTTTGCATTTAATTGCTTAAAACAGGATCTCTAAAATGCAATAAAGTTCAAAAGTGAACAAAAGATCAGTTCATTGTGGTTATAGTCCACCTCCTTGTGTATCTGAATCCCCAACCCCACAAAAAAAAAAAAGATTCACTTTTCAGGAAAGATGTTTTAAAAATGATGGATATGTAATCTATTTTTCATATCTAAAAATGGTGAAGTGCACAAATAGTAAGATCCTAAGAATGTTGTCAAATTAGTACATATTATCCTGAATAAATGTAATTTGTGAGTATATTTGACTGATAATTTAGGAGTTTGTTATCTAATTTTGCTTAGTCATTCTGTACTGAGTTACAATAAAACTTTTTCTAGAAGGTATGTGTAAGGTTTAGCTTGTTTTGAATTTCTTGAGTGACACTGAAAACCAACACGCTTTTGGCAATCTGTTGCATATGCTTGAATATCTTTTTATTAACACCATTTTAGTGAAGAAATGAAAAGGTAAAGGGATTAATTGCACATAAAATACATTTACATTGCTTAATTATTTGTTTTGCATATAATTTTTTTAATCTGAATTCTCACTGAGATCAGCAGAAGTCTTTAAACACAAGTAACATGAGTTAAGGAAGTAGTAAGGTTTTAGATTTTTCTTGTCAGTGTTTCATAGAAAAGAATAAACTTTTGAAACTTCAGATAAGGTGGAAGACAGAAACCATAAACTAGGAGGAAGTATGTAACTTTTCAAGTAGTTTCATTCATGCTCAACTACTCTTCTTATTTCTAGTTTCTTTCACTTTAAATTGCTAGCTTTAGTCCAGATTTTTCCTAGATTTTAGCATAATGAAACAAAAGTAAATTTTAGTACGTTAAGAAGGTAGCAGGCTTCGCATTTATCTTCTGATATATTTTACTGTCCTCTATATTTTCCTTCATATGTCCATTTAATCCTGAATAATTAATGAAAATAATCATATCTCTCTAGACACTGATTTTGGCATGTAGTCTTACTGTTAGCTGTCAGCTTACAAAATGCAATGCTCCTATGAGGGCAGTTTCGAAAAGACACACAATTCAATTATTCATTTCCACAGAGCAAGAATCACAATGTGTTAATACTTTCCTATGGTGGATTTTATATTTTGGCAACAGATCACAGTAAGACTGCAGCTTTTCAAAATCTGGCAAAGTAAAGGAGAGTCACCAGATGGAGTCCTCAGGTAACATACTGAAATCAATGTCGTTTATTAATACAGAAGTGTTTGGGTAGGCTGTGTATTAATCTCAACCTTCAAAAGCAGACTGACAGTGACTTGCCAGATTTTGGAGTTCACAGAAAAAGAGATCCTGGTAAATTATGAAGTTATTTCACATATTTGCCTAGATTTATTTTGAAGAATATTTGGAAGGTTTATCTACCATGTGCGACTCTATTCCTCTGTCTTCCCAGCCAAATAGAGTTCAGTCTACCCATTTAAAAGGAGCCCAGGCCGAATAATTATATACTCCAATTGTTCTCCATCTGCTGCTTGCTTGATCTACAAATGCCTTTTCTTGTACCAGGAAGCAAACTGCAGAAACTCAGCTGTTCAGAATTTCCATCTGGGAAATAGCAAGTTGTTATGTTCCCGTACCTAGAATAAGAACCTATTCCTGCATATAGTTAAGTATAGATTAAAATGTATAGGGAGGGGAAATAATTTAAAAAATGTAAAATATCTTGTTTCCACTGGACTAATACTAAAGGGTAAGCAGAAAAAAATCAAGTAGCAAATAAGCTGCCTATGACACTTTTTTCTAAACTAGAGCTCTGCAAGTTGGAGCACATGCTGCACCCTTGGAAATGTGGATGACAGCTATACCCATATGGTACTGGGGAATTCCAGGAAACATTTCTTAGGGTCAGGTTCATATTTCTTCTGGATTTACATACCTCCAAGCTTTTTACACTAGGGACATTTATTAAAACCACAGGGTAGTTCCTAGGTTTTAAGAGTTAGCCTTACAAGGATAGAAAAGACTGTTGTAGCTAAAGATTGGAAAAACGTGATACAAATCTGATTTCTTTTAAATGCATATTTGGCATAAAACAGATGTCTACCAGCAGAAATATAACTTTTTTGTTTCCTTTATGTTGCCAAAATACACAATGACAACACTTTCAAAATGAAAATTTTTACACATTTTGCTTTTTAAAATGTATTTTAATTCGCTTTTTTTGTGATCGAAATAGAATTTTCCTAATTGAACTAAATATTTTGCTTGAATTAAAACAAAACAAAGGGGTTTTTTTAGTAGCAACATTGATTTTTTCTGGATAGACAGCAATTTTCCAAAAATAAATTATTTTCACAATTAAAATTTAATTTTGTTCAAAAGAGCTAATTTATTTTAAAGTCCACATTTTAACATTTTAACATGGTATAATTTGAAAGATTTCTATGCCTATAATGCATACTGGAGCAAAATCTTCTGGTAACTGTCTTTTCTGGAGGACAA
>NW_009629312.1:5825-27026 GCF_000690535.1 Cariama cristata | reverse complement strand
TTTTATATATTTTGATATGTATTTATATTTTAAAATATATTGTTCCCCCAATTTGGGAATAGCTCCACTCTTTTTTATATGATTATTTATTTATTTAATGTTGTTCCTGCAATGAATTTGGGGAAGGAAAGGAGTTCATCCTTCCATCCCTTTTTTGTCCCAACCCGCTGAGCCGGGGACAAGTGCCACCCCGGACCCCGTCGTCAGGTCAGTGGAGCAGAGCTGTCAGTGCCATCTCGCTTCACTGCCTCCCTCCCGCTTCTCCCTGGTAACTGCGGATCCAGGAGACACACACATCATCCACGGGCTGGAAGCACAAGTCTGTTATACACTGCCATGGAAAATAAACATCTCCTGGGGATTTCCCAAGCATTCTGGTGAGCTGCATGGGAAGGGAAAAGCATTTCCAGGTGCTCAGCCATTAGCAAGCCCTTGGATCACTCAGTATCCCGGTGCCATCCCGAATCCCTGGCAGCTGGGAAGCTCCCAACGGTCGCTAGCACCAGACTCAGGGCTGGACCACCGAGGCCCTGCAGAAAAGACGTGGCCATCCCAAACCACAAGCACACCCGGGTAGTGACGCTCGTTACATTTGCACCCACCCATGCGTGTAATCCCACAGATTCCCAATGCTGCAAGCAAACAAATAATTGTCGCGCTCCGCCTGACACCGCAGCAACCCCAAACGCCTGCACGCAGTTTCACTTCTTGCTGTCACTGTGGCTTTTAACGACGGCCGACGGGCAGCCGGAGAGTTACAGCCCCCTTAACACCATCGCTGGGGGCAGCACAAATACCCACCCTGCCATGCTGAGCCCACAGCAAGAGCTGAATCAAGAAATCAGAATACACTGTGCAGAAAGCTTCACCCAGGTAAGTTTAGTAAATAAAAGCCACAAAGCCTTTGACATGAAAGATGCCCTTACCATTATCTCAGGTGGAGATAATCCTACCTCTTCTTGACAGCCACAGGCTTCACCTGCCCCGCAGAGACCCTTCTGCCCAGCCTCAGTATCCTCTAAGCATCTCTAACTACTGAGCAGAGGCGAAGCCTCTCGCAGCGCTGGAGCAGCGCTTTCTAAACCACATCTGCAGAAGGTTTTTAAGTAACCTTGCTACCTGGCAGCCAGCGAGCTCAGCGGTTTGGGGAGCCCCGAAGAAACCCCATCCTCCTAAATTAATAGCCACTGTTAAGATTTCCACAATGACAACTGTGCATATTTTTCAGGTCCCCTCTGATATGCACTGAACAGGCAGCATTGTATTTGGAGGCAGCAGAAACATCTGTTTTTCCAGTTCTGCCAAAGAGCTTTAATTTTTCTCTAATAACTTGACCTGTTTGGTTTCTGGCAGAAGACGGCTAAGCAGAGCACTCGCTCTCTGGATTCACTCCAGTACGGGATGAGGTCAGGACAACAGAGAAAAAAATACAGCTGGATGGCTATGAAGCAGTGGGAACAAACAGGGTAGGGACCAGGGCTTTTCCTTTCCTTTCCTTTCCTTCCCTTTTTATTTATCCGATGGGATTTCATTCCTGGGTGTATTTATTCCCTGGGCAGATGGTATCACAACAGCAGTGTTTCCTGCAAGCCGTTGTTGTGGGGAGCCTCCTCCAGCAGACCGACCATACCCCAGGTACGTGTTTAAATAGCAGAGCCAGCTAATCCCTCCTCTGGTCGGCTGTCGGGAAATGTGAGGCACAGGTCATAGGGGTTTCCACTGAGATCTTGCATCTCCTACACAGGCATTTTCATCTTGATTTTGGCAGGGTGGGTTTCACCGCCCCCCACTCCGGCTTTATTTTTTGCTATTTCATCACATTCCCATTAGTCTATCCAAGGCTTTCTGGGCTGGGGGCTTTCACCTTGCATTTTTCAATCGGTCTTCTTTCTTTTTTCTGATATCCAGCTAAATCATCTTAAAGCAGCAAGCAGAAAAATTGCCAATGGGGCAGAGAGGAGGTGGAAAAGAGGGGAGGGATGAGGGAATGGAAGTCAGGGGGAAGACATGCAAGGATGGGAGAGAGACAGCGAAGCTGTCTACACATGTTCCCCTCTTGGGAGAGTTTCTCTCTCCCTGACCTCACTTTCTCCGCGGCCAGAAATTTCACCTCTGGACTTGCCAAAGAGACAATGCAGCATTCCTCTGCTGGGCCACAAAGCAAGTGTGAAATGTTCTGTTATAATCATTTACAGAACAAAAGGAACACAACAGTCATCGTCTGATTCATATCTGCTGAAATCCAGCAGCCAAAGCTGTGGGAGAGGAGAGAAAGATGAAGAAAGGAAAGGAAGAGGAGATTGGGGTTTGGTTTGGTTTTTAATTCTGGTTAGTCACCGTGGACCTAAGGAAAGACAACAAGGACCACGTTGGATTATACCAAAGTTTAAGAGCCCCTGGTGTCCTCTCTCTGACATGGCCTCTGGTAGATGACTGCAGAGAAAATACAAGGAACAGCACAAGTACAAATGCTGTTTTCTCCAGTACGTGATCCCATTTCCCTTCCTGAGCCAGAGGCTGAAGCTGCATCATCAGGTCTGAAAGCCCTTCATAGACCGTTCTTCCGTGATGTTTTGTAATCACTTTTTGAGCCCATTTGTACTTTTGGCACCCTGGACATGCTGTGGCAGTGAGTTGCACAATGTTATTGTGTGCCATGTGAAGACGTACTTCCTTTGGGTTGTTTTAAGCCTTTCCTCGTTTCACAGAACCTCGGACTGGTTGAGGTTGGAAGGGGCCTCTGGAGACCACCTGGTCCAATGCTCAAGCAGAGCCACCCAGAGCCGGTCACCCAGGACCTTGTCCGGGAGCTTTTGAGTATCTCCAAGGATGGAGACTCCACCACCTCCCTGGGCAACCTGTGCCAGTGCTCGGCCAACCTCACAGTAAAAAAGTGTTTCCTGGTGTTCAGAGGGAACCTCCTCTCCTTCACTTTGTGCCCATGGCCTTTGGTCCTGGCACTGGGCACCACTGAAAAGAGCCAGGATTTGTCCTCTTTGCACCCTCCCTTCAGGTATTTCTATACTTTGATGAGATCCCTCTGAGCCTTCTCTTCTCCAGGCTGAGCAGCCCCAGCTCTCTCAGCCCCTCCTCATATGCGATGGGCTCCAGTCCCTTCATCCTCGTGGCCCTTCTCTGGACTTTCTCCAGGCTGTCCATCTCTCTCTTGCACTTACCTCCATGCTATTCATAATTCTTGTACTTCTACCAGATCCTCCTTCAAGCATCTCTTTTCCACACCAGCGAGTTGCAGTTTACTCAGTGTCTGCTTTCACAGAAGCTGCTCTGACCCTGGCTCACCTTTTCCTCCCTTGCCCAGTGCTTCTCCAGGGAAGCCCAGAAATGTGCTCACTGCTCGAGATACAGGTGAGCTGAGCACCGACATACACGGCAGCAGACCACAGAGATATTTCCAGAGTTTGGGCATGGCAAGCAAAGCATCGATCTTTAAGACAAGGAGAGAAGGAAGAGTTAGGAAGTGATTCCCCAGACATTGTTAATTCCATCCTTGGAAGCACTGAAACGACCAAAGGCTTTGCAAACCTGTAGAAAAGGAGGATATGAGTAATAGCCAGCTCAGATTCAGCAAGAACAGAGCTGGTCAGACTCATCTAATCTTCTGCAACGAGATAATAAACCTTGGAGATGAGGGAGGAGGTGCAGATGCTGTCTATGTTGGTGTATAAGTAAGGTTTGTGATACTGTCTCTTATGGTGTCACTATAAGCGAGAGAGGGACACCTGGACTAGAAGAAAGTATGAATAGATGGCTGCATGATTGGTCAAAACCCTTCTTGGAAGTTAGTTACTCACGGTATGAGGCGATGCAAAAAAAACCTCTCATAAATCTGGTACTGATCAGCGTTTCCACGAATGACTCAAAATCCAAGCCCAGCTTTTTATGTCTGCAGTTGACAGCAGGCTGGGACAAGCTGCCAGAAAGCTGGACGCAGGACTAGAGGTCAAGGCAGACTTGATGAGCAGTAAAAAAAGGATGCAATCCAGTCATCTTCCGTTGGGATCTTCCTCCAGCCTCCACACAGAGAACACGAAACTCTTGGTCTAGCCCGTGGAAGGCCTGTTCCCTGCTTATGCTTGCCGCCAGCAGCACAATGCATAATTGGCTTAAATTACAGAAATTTAATTAGACACCAAGAGAACCCTTCCAGTGCAGGGAAGCACTGGGGTGGGTGGCCTGGGAAGGCTGCTAGGACAGGCTGGTTCTCCGAGGGGGGTGGCAGGTGAACAGGAGGCACTAGCCCTGCCTTCGGGCCGGAGGGAAGGGAGCTGACCTCTTGAAGTCCCGCTCAGACCTGCTTTTCTGGGATTTTTATGGTGATGATGCTTTGTTACGATACTGACATTTTGTCTCAGGATGTTGTTATTATAATGCTGCTTTATTCTCCGCTCCTCTACTAATAACTCCTGGTGGCTGGTTTGACCAGGGCTGCGTATTTTTGACCTGGCGTTCTCAGGTCCTGGTTACACAATCACTTCAACACAGCGTAAACCCAAGCTGCTACTGGGATGGTCTTGTCCTCTCTCCTTCCAACAAGTGCTTGCTCTTACCCCCTCGCTTGCCTGGCACCGCAGACCAAGCAGCTGCACAGGAATCAGGTCAGAGACCAGAGATCCAGCTGAAAACTCACCAGCCGAGAGGGAGGCAAGGAGAGAGATGGATTTTCCATCACTTGTTCTGCTATCTCACGTCCTTTGTCTGTCTTGTCTACCTCGGATGGAGCAATCGCATCTTGTGCTATGTTTGGAAAGCAGAGTGGAAATGTAAGGTGATACAAGCACTGGTTTGAATAATCTTTTCCAGACTGAGGTATGTCTAATCCTGCGGTGCAGAGGAAAGTGGTGTCCAAGGAGCTCCTGCTGCCCCTCGGCTGGGAGCAGGGCTGTGCAGAAGCCCTGGGAGATGCCACCCACCACCCCAGGAGGCAATGGATCACACTGGACGGCACCGGCTCTTTCCCCACTAACAGGAGGAGGATGCCGGGAAGCCGGTTGTCCCGTGTTGCAGCCCTGATCCCGGCCCCTCCAGGGTCCTGATCCTTGACCAGGGGTCACCACGAGCCTCATTTTGCACATCTAGCTGCTAATGCATGTCTAGCTGCTAATGCATTTCTTTGCTGCTCAACTAAATCCAACCAAATCTTATTTGGGAGAAGAGGCTTGTTCTTTGTCACTGAATGCATTCGCTAAGACTTGGAGGGTTTGGCAAGGTTAGGAGAAATGGGTACGTGTCACTGAGGGAAGGCACCGATCAAGGGGTAAGATGAGGAAGATCAAGAAGAAAAGGAGCTGGTGGAAGCGGTGTCACAGACAATGCATTTTAAAGTTACTTGACTTGTTTTAACCGCAATTGGGTAATGAATGAGGCAGCCAAGGGAAGGCTCTTGGCTTTATTCCCATTCCCTGTTAGACACTCCTCTGAGTGAACGCGTGTCGGAGCGGTCTCTATCCTGACATCAAGTGGAGAGACCTCACAAGGACTCCTTTAAAATACGATCAAGTGTATGAGACTGCCAGTGAGGACAGCTGCTGGCCCCGCCACCCCTGCTAGCACCAGCAAGGCATCATACAGTTTATAAGCTTTCTTATATTTATATGAACTTTTTCAAGACGGTGGCTCTTAGCAGCAGAGGTTTACAGCAGAGATCGTTACCCATGATAAAAATCACCATTCTGGGCTCCTGCAGTTTTACCGTCCTACCCCAAGTTTCCACCAGTGCCGCATGTGATGAGCAACCCGCTGGGTACATGCGGACCACCCTTATTGGGGACAAGGTGCGTTTCAAGAGCGGCGGGGAAGCCACAGAACCACAGACTGGTTGAAGTCGGCAGGGACCTCTGGAAGTCATCTGGTTTTGTGATGACACCAAGCAGGGCCACTTGCAGCTGGTTTCCCGGAACCATGTCCAGTCAGCTTTTGAATATGTCCAAGGATGGAGAATTCATTGCCCTGAAAGTGAGTAGGAGGGTGCCTTTTCCTTGGGAGGAAGGACCAGTGCTCAGTCGTGTAAGGTGACAGACATTGCAGTGTGCTGGGGTGGACCCACCATGCTGTCGAAGGGCAAGGCAGGGTGCACAAACCTGACGCCGACGTCTCTCCCAACACATCTAATTCACACTTTCCAGCATGTTCCTTCTCCAGCCTGCACCTGTTTTCTCAGGGGGGGCTGGGGGCTTGATTTCCTCCTTCCCTGCACATCAGACCTCCAGGGCAGGGTGGCCAGAAGCCCTCCTGCAGAAGCTTCCCATCATCCAGCTCAAGTCCCCACCCCCACTTTACCTTGAGCACCTCTAACTCATCCTCAGAAACACATCTTTTTTGACCTTGGCCCTGGGATTAAAGGGAGATGCTGCCAGATAGAGTTCCCCCATAGATTCAGCCTCTGAAGCCTTCAGCTTCCCATGCCCATTTGAGATTGTTTCGGGTGTCTTACTCATCACTCTCACTTCACACACCTCTACTTCTGCCTCCCGAGTGGATAAAAAACCCTCATCATGTTGCAAGGTCACAGAAGCTCCAGTGCCAGCCGTGGGCTAAGCCTCAAACCCCCAGCCAAGAAGCAGCAGCATCCAAGAGCACTCTGCACCAGAAAGGTGACAGCTTCTCTCCCAGAGGAAAAAAATCTGCATCAATTTCACACAGAAAGGTACCAAACACACCTAGCGTCGAGCTGTTCCTTCTCTCTGATGGATAGCATTCAAAAGCAACACAGAAAGGAGGCACCAGTGATGATAAATTTACGCAGCAGAAAGCATTCAGAGGCTGCCCTGTGTTTTAAGTCATCTCCTAATTCCTCTATGTAGGAAAAAAGGAAGAGGAAAATGTATCATGCATGGACTTACCCAGCTGATCCAGAGCAAAGAGGGCTGGAGCACCTTCGGAGAGCTCATTGTCTGAGGGAAGAAGAACAAATGCTCGGGAAGGTCAGCTGGAGAGGTAGATGTGGAGAGCTGGGGTGACAATGCTGTTTTAATCACACTGCGGATAAGCCCCTGCTCAGCCTGCTTCCAGTTCACCCCTGACAGCCTTCATATGTGTGTTGTGGGTTTTTTTTTTTTAATCCAGCTCTTATTGAAAACCCTTGGAGTCAGCTCAAGACAGATACTTGGCAGGATGAACCCTTATCCCCTCTCCAGCATCGCTGAAGAGCAAGAGCTCGGCAGCCCCATCCCTGCCCACGCTGGGATCCCCGGCCATGCTCCCCTTTTCGGCCGTGCCACAGCTCTCCGCTCCCTTGCCCGCTGCTCCGGGCACGGCCAGGAGCATCCTGCCTGCAGCAAAGCTTTCCTTGCTGCTACAGTCTCTTCTGACAACAGCAGCTGGAGGAGGTTTAACCAGCAGGAGCAGGAAAATGCTCCAGCCAGGATTTTTCAGAGGCTGAGCAAACCCTTGAGTCATCTGATAATATTATTGCTGTAACTCAGTGTCGGCGGCAGGTTAGACCATGGGCTCTGGAACCCCCTGAGCCAGTGGTATCTCTCACCAAAAGCTTGTGGGAGAATATTTTGGATCCCAAGACCAATCCCACCACGAGCCCATGGGTTCTTGTCTGCTCCCAGCTGCAGAGCCCAGCACACACGGATTCCTCGCTGCCAGGAAGACCTGCAGCCACACAGGAGCATATGGCCAAGTGTTAAATGCCATTTATGCCTTGGAGTTGGTGGGGATTTTATTATTTTTCAAATGTTTCTTGCAATGCCAAAATGCCTGCTAAATTGCAAAAACTCAATGCAATTTAAAAGAAAAAAAAAAAAAAAAAAAAAAACACAACAAAGAGGGTGAGGTTTTTTTCCTGTTGGTTTTTGGTTTTCTGGTGGGTTTTTTTTTTTTCCTTTCAGGCTCACGGCATTTGTTCAGTGCATGGGTTAGGCTAAAACACCTTTTGGTCTGGAATCTGTGGAGTGCTCCTAGGGAAGTCAAGGAGGCTGTTTAAGAAGGGCAGGTGCATGTCACCACACAGTAATCCATACCTGGGACATTTCTAAGAGATCTTGCCCCCCACTACAAAATGCTGTTAGGTCCATCAGTTTAAAAAAGCTGTGAGCCACTAGTTTAGGATAGAAATAGGCTGCATATAAAACCAAAAGCCAATGTATATCTACATTTAACTGGTTTGGATTTTTACAAACTCCTGATAGCAGCGACTCTGCCCTCCTCTGCTTTACAGACCCAAGCACAGTGGGATCCTGAGTTCGACAGGCATTTGACCGCTACAGCTACAAGCAGTAATACAGACCATGCACGTGGTGAAGATTTTTAAAAAATAACAGAAGAAGAGATTGTCCTAATGGGGAGAAAGGATGGAGTGCAGCAAGCATCGCTTGGAGCCACCCTGGGCTGGGTACCTGCAGGAGCAGCAGACGTGCTATCAGCAGGATGTGACCCAGTGGTGCTTGGCTGGGGAGCTGGAAGCCAGGGCTACTGGGTTCAAAAGCATAAACCTACTTATCTAAGTCAGTTCTCATGGAAAAGGAGGCGATGCCGCATCTCAGGCTGTCCTTTTCCCCTTCCCCAGGCATCTGGGCTACCAACGGGAAGCCGAGGGAAACAGATGGAGATAAGCGAAGCTTTTTCCCAAAGCAAAATGTTTCCGTTCCCGAGGTGTTGTCTTCTGGAAGGCGGTGGGTTTATTTTGGTTTTAGTCTGGGGCACAGCACATCCCAGCCAAAGAGGGAGCTTTGCCCAAGGAGGTGTAAAGCTGTGCTGGCCTGGGGGGAGGACACAACCCCTTGGGGACCTCCAGTGATGAAGATGAGCTGGGCTTGAGCCGGGAGCACATGTGGCTGCTTCTGCCAAATGTTTGAACAGGGATTAAAAAGCAAATTACAGCAGCTGGCTGGAAATTAGGTAGAGATGTATCAGTAGAGGAAATAGATCTGTGGGCTGTTTCCCACTGTATCTGCCCCGAGTGCTTTCCTGACACTGGCAATTTCTGGAGAGCGATGGACCCCAGCCTTGGGCTGGGAGGTCTCGTGTCATGCTGAGGTGGGCTGAAACCTTGAATGGTCCTGCCCAGGGAGCCCCAGCTAGGGCATCCCTCAGCCCTCCTGTCACTGCTGGGACAGCATGTCTCCCTGGAGCCATCCGAAATTGTCCCACAGAGAGAAGGCAATATTTTACCAGCCCTCCTCCTCACTCCTCCCCAAGCACTGTCATCTGCAGAGTCCTGCTTGTGGAGAACGAGGGTGGTCACATCTAGAACAAGTGGCATATTGACTTGCCAAAAGATGGGTGTTGGGTTGGGTATTTTTTTTTGGCAAAAGGCCATTCCAGAGAAGGAAGACAAGCCACCGATGGAGTGTCTGTGTCTGTGTGCCAGGTCCTGGCCAGATGCTGCAGTTTGGGTCAGACCTTTCCCACCCTCGTACCGAGTGCTGCCTTGCTCTGGGCCCAGCCCAGCAAAACCCCTGGGACCCCTGCAAGCACCGTGAATGGCAGCAGCACATTGGGAAGGCTCCCAGTATGTTCACTGGGTGAATTAAAAACCAGCAATCGTGTCCTACCTCCTTTCACACTGGCAAAGGGATGGATCCCACCATGAGACAACCAGTTGGTTTCATCCAACTTCCAGTTTTCACCAGGATCCATCTCTGACCGGCAGCATCAAAGATCTGCTTGCAATGCCTCCTGCAGCTCTCTCTGGGGAATAACCAGAAGATACTCTGAGTGCCTGTCGTCCTCCACACCATGGCCGGCTGCTGAGAAACTTACCTCAGCAGAGGAAAACGTCTTGTCAATATTTCAGGAAAAAAAGAAAAGGGAAAAAAAAAATTGAGAAAAAAAAACCCACATGGCTGACAGGGGACTATTGGACCAAGGAGCAGCTGACTCTGCCAAGACTCCACTTATCACATCGACAAATCTCCTTGCTGTGTCAAAAGGCCGCCAATGCTCGGACCTCTTCCATTTTCTGTTGTCAGTCTGACCAAGGCTTAGAAATTCCTTATCCCTCACAATATTTGCAGGGATGGGGTTTTATTTCTGAGCGGGCTGATGTGTCCCGAGGGTGTCCACCAGGGATGTGTGTCCCCAGGCTGACTGCTAGGGGGTCCTGGCTGGTGAAGGGAGCAGGCAGGGGTGCTGGCCCTTGCTCCCATGTCCCAGCCCCTCCAAGGACAGGAATTACAGGCTGGGAGTTATCAGTTATACGTTACAAGCTGATGCTACCACTGGTCGCTTGGCTCTCGCAACTGCCCCGGCCCTGGAGCAGTGGCTGTGAGCCACCAGGGAAGGATAGAGGTTATTGAGCAGTTAAAGCTGGAACTCGTAACCCCAAAAAGCCCCTTTCTGGTGTAGACACTGAATTATTTTCCTGACTATCAGCCATTCAGTGTTACCTACAACTTTGCTACAACTGGGAGTCCATGGAGATACATGGAGACATTTTCCCTCTGTGACCACTTGGACCTGTGCATCCCTGGTGGGGTAGGCACACAGGGGCATTTCATCCATCCACAATTTTTCAGGATTACATGGATTTGGGTAGGAATAGAGTCCTTCCAACGTCAACAACCTCTAATTTATCAAGGAAGCACAGAACAGTGTTGGGATGCAACAAAAAGTTACTGCAGAGCTTTTTTGCCTCTGTGAGAAGATGCTGAAGAGGAGGGGACTTTCCCTAACATTGCCTGAGGCAAACCTGGACCCCAAATAGCTCCAATGGAGCTGGTGTTATGGCAAGGTGAGTCTCCTGGGACCCACCACACGGGCAGCCGTGCATCTCTACTCAGCCTACATCATCATCATTTGCAGGAATTTGTTGCCATTTAATGCCACCAGGGCCCTAATTCAGGGTCCTCCTGGGAGGGACAGGCAGGTAGGGATGGAGGGACTCCATCCCACCAGCACCTTAGGAAACCAGGTAAAGAAAGAGATGGATGGGCCCTGTCTCCATGAAGCAAAGCTTGGCTGAGCCACACCATCGCGCTTCCCAAGCACTGGGACCTCCCAGCCACTGTCCCATCAGGGGGTGATGCCGGAGCCGGGGGGCTCTGAGGGAAGGGGCAGCAGCTCCTGCCCCAGCTCGCTGCCGGGTCTCACCAGGGTGAATCATGGCTGTGCCGGTGCTTCCCTGACTGGGCAGACCTGTGAGAGGTCATTTCACACGGTCTCTTGCTCAACACCTTAATTAAGTACAATTAAATACTTGTGCGTATGCATTTGCTGAGCGCCAAACAGGACAGGTCACTGCCGCGTGCAGGTGGAGCTTGACGGGAGTTTTTTTGATATAGCAAATTCACCTGAAGTGCAATTAAGAGGTACTGAGACTGGGCGAATTTGGGTTGAATGTGTAATTAGTTTTAGCTGAAAGAGAAGGAAAAGAGTTCTGAGAAAAGCTGCAAGGCTCCATTTTGACATTTAAAAAAATGAAACTTTTTTTGTTGTTCTTCCAAATGACATTTTTGGTTTGAAATTGACCTAGTTTGCTTTTTTCTTTTCTTTTTTCTTCTTTTTTTTTCTAGTTATGAAAAGCACTAAATAATCTTAAACCAGAATGTCTCGTGCAATGCTTATGAAAAGAAATCAAAGAAGAAAAGAAACATTTTCCTTTAGGGGGTGACTCAAAACAAAAAGTATTTTCAATTTTTCTGTTCAGCCACTGAAATGAAAAACCTATTATTTGTACAGCTCCACTACTGAAAGGCATCTCGTCAATGTGTACTGCTGGCAATTTCTTCTTTCCACCTGCCAAGGGAGAGGTCTGTCTGCGAGTTCAATAAAAGTATGAGAGAGAAAGAAGGAAAGGGCAATTCATCAATGTAGCGCAGAAAATAAAATGGCTTTTCCATATTCACTCGTTTCTCTGAAAGAAGAAAAAAGCAAACCTCTGGATCTCAGCTCCTTGCCCACGGTCCCCCTCTGCTCAGAAGCATATAGACATGAAGTCGTATAGACACGAGTCCTGAGCTCCCATCACACAGAAGATTAATTACAAATGTAAAACTTCTGACTTTACTGATACATACGGTCCAACCAATATTAGAGAAAGGAAAGGCCAAAATTTACTGGGGACAATAATACCAGCACTGAGAAACACCTAAAAGATCATAAACCTCAGTCATTGCTGTAGCTTTGGGGCACCCATCCCTTCCCTTCACAGCAGAGCTAGGTGCCAGCGGAGGCTGGTGGTGTCAGGTCCTCGTGGCCAGCATCACAGGATCAGGGATGGGTTTGTGGTCCCTGTCCCATCACAGAGCATCCCTTGTGCCCACCCTCCACTGCGGCCACCCAGCAGGATGGGATGGGAGGGAAAGGGATGGGTGCAAACACAGACCAGGGCCCACTGGCTGCATCAATGTTCATGCAATAGACTTCCCACTAAAATACAAAGCTGAAGAAAGAGGCATTGCCACTCAGCCTGGTGTCTTGGGAGGGCTGGGATTTATGCTCCAGCTGCTTGAAGCGCTCAGCCTTGTTGCAGTCAATACTCAACACCTATTACCTCCGTCTTTTAAGAAGAAGACAAATGAAATGTCAGATTTTCCAAAGTGCCTGCACTCAGATCCTACGTTCGGTCTTCACTGGGGGCAAGGGGAGCTCATTTTACACACCTACGGCTCCCACCAGTCCTCTAAGAAAAAACAAGATGAGAAAAGACTTGACTCACGTTCCTGCTATATGTCATATCCTGATACAATATAAAAAAATAATAGGGACTGAATGAATTAAGACCCCTTTCACTTCACAGCTTCCACTATACCTCAGTAACACCCACACGGATCACAAACCACTGTCCATTTCTGCCTGACCTGCAAATCTCTTTCAAACTACAGAATAAAATAGCGTAGTATTGGAATGACCATTTTAGCATTATTTTACGGCCCTTCTAATCTGTAAGAAGTGGCTGTCGGAGAACAAGCCCCAGTTAAGCTCCTCTTCTGGACCATTTCCAGTTCAAGACAATCTGCCACGCAGCCTCTCTGGGCACTCAGCAGCTGCATGGGGATTTTTTTGGTTTTAGTACTATAAACTGCAGAATTCAAACAGCCAGAACAGCAGGAAAATAAAACTTAATGACCTGAGATTAACCCAGACAGACAAGAAATTAAAGTGTCAAACCCTAAACGCTCCAGCACACAGGGGCTTGATCTGGAGGAAAATAAGAAGCCGGCAGCATTTGCCCAAGCACTGCTTTCAAATTTGGCTCCATCCACATGGCTCACCAAAACCAGGTGCTGCTGAGCAGAGATGCAGATGGTGCACAAATGCTCTCCCATTCCTCTGAGCTATCATATCTCCTTGCATACGGTTCAGCTTCAGAGCTCTAGCTGCATTCACCCACTTGACTGGGGGTAAAAATCAGTGGCATCTTCCAGAAGATGCAGACTCAGCTGCTTCTCCTCTTCTCCACGAAGTATGGAGGAGGGCACCGTTTCATGAGATGCTCAGTCCAGTCTGACCCGGGCATTGCTTGGGCTGGTGACCACCTAGGGCTGATGATCACCTAGGGCTGGTGACCACCTAGGACTGGTGACCACCTAGGGCTGGTGATCACCTAGGACTGGTGATCACCTAGGGCTGGTGACCACCTAGGGCTGATGATCACCTAGGGCTGGTGACCACCTAGGGCTCGCGATCACCTAGGGCTGGTGATCACCTAGGACTGGTGGTCACCTAGGGCTGGTGACCACCTAGGACTCGTGATCACCTAGGGCTGCTGATAACCACTCACCACCTTTCTGGTCCGAGACCCCAAAGCAGCACACAGCAGCCCTTTGTGCTTAATGATTTGTTTATTTAGATGACCAACCTTTCCAACCCCTTGTGGCACCTAAGAAGAGCTCACCTGTGAACTCTTCTGAGCAGGATCTGGCCCGGGGCAGTCGGGCAGTGTGGGGTGCACATGGCTGGTTCCCAGAGCAGCCCCAAGCAACACCATCACAGGGCTTGGTGACCAGGCCAGGGCAGGTGACTGCACAGCCACCACCGGCACGTCGCAGCCCGGTGTCAAAGGGGAGTGAGCATCAGCAGGGACAGGGGCAAGAGAAAGGGCTACACAACAGCTGAGGTGGCCACCAGCCCGGGGAGGTCTGCTCGATGGGGCAGCAGAGAGGAGACTGAGGAGAGTGGGGTTGAGTATCAGTTTGGCAAGGGAAGGTAGGAAAGGGGAGACAAATCTCTATTTCTGCTCACGTTGCAAACCCTATGGTGGGAGCCAGCCATTTCTAGTGTGTTCTCCAGCAAGAGAGGGCACCGACCCTAACCTGTGCCTCCGAGCAATTTGTGGGATTTGGGATGGATGTTTGCCACACCAAAGGGATGAGGTTGGCAGCCAAGGCAGGACGGAGGCTGAGGCAAGAAGCAGGGACTGAAGAAGGGAGCTTGGTCCAGCCGGAGAAGGGAGAGACCGCAGGAGAAGGTCTTGCAGCAGCCACACATGGGACTAAATGCTACAAGACAGATCCCTTTCCCAGTGCCCTGCAAAAATACTGGGACAGCAACACAGACTTCCTCTCGTCAGGCATGGGTTGGAAATGTCCAGCCCCATACTCACCAAGATGGTATATACATCCTTACGGTGCCGATATGGTAACCCAGATTCTTCCCACTCCCAGTGAGTCCAGAGAAGTGAAGGCATTCCCCTGACCCTCAGTTTTTCTCAGAGCAAAACTTCTATGTGTCAAAAAGGCCACAGATGCCAAAGGTGGGAGCAGTGCTGAGGTGCAGTCACATCGCTTGGGCAAGCAGCAGCTGCTCTTGGGCAGGTACCACGGTCCTGTGAAGGCAGCACCTTTCTGCACCCACCTCTCCGCAGCGATTCATCTGCCCGAGGGCAACATGAGCGGGAATGAGAAGCTCTGATTGAGCCTTACGGAGCTGAGCAGGGCAGGATCAGGCCTTGGAGGGGAACATCACAAACGTGTGTAACTGGGAGCACGATGGCCACAGAAAAGGGGATAAACTGCTTCCCCCGTACCGCAGAGCTCAGCCTGACGGCCGCCTTTAATCACCACTGCTGTTCTTTACTGCCTTGGATGTGCTCTTCCTTAATTAGCCCAAAAGGTGATTAATGAGCTATTTGTTAATGCCATCATTCAAAAAGCTCTAATTGTAGACGGTCTGAAAGAGTTTGTTTTTTGAAGTGGTGAGTTTCAGCCAGCTGGCACAGAGCATGATCACAAGTTAATTACATGATCTCATGGCAGTTATCTCGAACTAATACATCATTAATCTGATCTTACGACAACTAAAGGACAAGCCCAGAGCCAAGAAGCACTTGAAGGCTCCACAGTCCCCAGGACAGGAGCCCTTTTTACAAAAGCTGTGGGTTTACACACAGCAGGCACATGTCAGGATAAGCTGCAAGTTGTATCGCTCCCTTCACCTCGATGAACAAAAACATTCAGGAGCCAGGAAACACACGATCTCCTCCTAAGGGAGCCTTCCCAAAAGCACAACCGCCATCTCCCTGCCTCGATTCAGGGCTGCGAGGAAGGCCAGAGTGGGAAGGGGGTCAGGAGCAGGCTCTCAGCATTGCTTAGGGACCCCAAGGCATTTCTGATAAGTCCTCTGTATGATGAAGACCTTTTGGAGGACGTGGCCCACCCTGGTCTCAGGGGAGATATTGGCAGGTGGGTGGTTTCAGGTCACCCACACTGATGGGGACAGGCACTAGAAGCTCCTCTATACCCTCTATATCCTTTTGGATATAAAGGTAGGCGGCAAATCAATAAATACATCCCTGTTTACATGTCATGATTTCATTTGAATAGCTCATCCCTAGCTAGGGCCACACATCTGCACAGATACCCAGGAACCAGAACAAAAGCTTGAAAAGCTTTAAAAATACTAGCTTCAATTTCAGCCAAGCTCTTCGTCTCACTCCTGAGCAAGGGTGTCCCCAAAACGGTCCCGAAGGAGCTCACAAGCCTGTCCCAGCCATTCCACAGGCACAGCAGGATGCCAGGAACCACCTCGTCGCACTCCAGGACCACAGCTCCAATGACAAGACACAGGAGATGCTGGATGCGCATGTCAGCCCAGATTTGGGGTGAGTTTAAGAGCTGTAAGGTCCTCCAAGTTACCACGTGGAAAAAAATGTGTCTTTCTTACTTCTCTGCTTTTCTTCCAAAATCAGCAAATTGAATTGCAACTCAACGATTCAAATGCTAAAGCACTTGAAGCAAAGCCTGTGTCTCCCTTTGTGTCTTTTGCAGAGGTGTCTGTACCAAACCAGCAATACCAAACACCACCACTCCTCATTTCTGCCAGTCATCTTCACAGGTGATTAGCTGCCAGGTTATTTTAGCCATAACAATCAGTTATCTATTGAAGAGAGAGGATAATTTCTCTGCGCTGTTCCTGTGACCTTTCAGAAAGCACACGACTGCCTTTTTTTTGCATTCATAGTAGAAAATGTTCCCATTCCAGCCTCAGTTTGGGTAAGTTCTTTCAAAAATGGGTAAAATAGAAATGGTAAATCTTACCTGACAAAACATCCGTGATTTCTCTGGCTGCAAAAAGCATCCGCGCCTCGGTGCTGAAAGACCAAAGCTTTCTTGGGGAGATGTTTGTCCTCCGTTGGCTAAGGGCTCCACGAAAACTATGCAGCCACTGCCTGGACTTGCTTTGGTTTGGGCAGGTAAGTCACGGGAATTCAGCTGCGCCTGTGTGTTCAAAGAGCTTCAAAATGCTCTACACCACCTATCAACGTTATGGTTCCCACAAGTATGCGAGGTATGCGTTTGTCTTCCTGAGTCATATAATTATCTTTGGGAAAGTAACCTGCGGAAGCACAGCTGAGGAAATAAAAGAAAAAACAACCAGCCATCTAAATCCCTGGACAGTCAGCAGTAGCCCTGCAAGGACATCACCTCAAACAGAGGCTTTGCTAATTCATATGTCCCAAACGCCAAACCCAGCGGAGATGCCGGGCTGTCCGTTTTCGTTCCTGCCTTCCTCGGCAGTTTGCGGCAGCATGTATGGGGAGTGCCAAGGAGAAGGAGCGGCACGGTCTCGAAAGCAGCCACAGCGTTGGAAGAGCTGATCTGAAGCCCGGTGGGTTGCACAGGTTACGGGGTGGCCTCTGGCCAGGAGGAAGGGTAGGGTGAAATAGTCCCTGATGACTGCTGTTGATGGAGACTGAGTCATCGGTGATACAGGCTGATAAAATGATGTGATGCGGCAGTGTCTGGGCTAGTTAGGTCTCGATAAGGATGGCGAGTGTCTTCCTGGGTTTTCCGTTGAGTCAGAAGCACCTGGGGAAAGGTGACACAAGGGAAGGGATTTCTGCCATGATCAAATGCCGCCTCAGGCAGTCTCAGGAGAGGAATAGACACCATGAGAGAAAGGGATACTACATAGGTGAGCTTCCCAAAGAAGCCGCTTGTGACAAGCGTAAGGGAGGAGAGAAGGCTGAGAATGGAGAGCAAAGAGTGAAGGGGGCCTTGATTACACCATCTTCTTGCAGGGAAAAATATGGGCTTACCATGAAGAGAAGGGCTCCAGCAGATGTTCACATCCTGCAATGTTTTTTCAGAGTTGCCAGTTTTCCCAGATGACATATATAACAAGGACATCTCAGAAGTGAAGCTCCAATTCATGCCTGACCGCAGCAAGCTCACTCGAGCGTAGGCAGTTCACGCACCTGAGGCAGATGTGAACGGATCTTGGTTTTTGCTCTCTTTCCCAAAAGACCAGCTCCATCCATCATCTCTCTTGACAGCTTACAGTACTCAGGAGGTGATTTCAAAATTATGAACTCAGCTGTGAAGGAGTTCCAGCCACCAGGTTAGACAGAAAACCTCATACCTGGGAGGCAAACAGCTCCCATTCTCAGGACCAGGGGAGGCTTCAAGCACCCATGTGCACTGAACGACGAAGAGAAATGTGATGTGCAGGCTTTGAGCCAACTCTGATCAGTGGCCTTTGCTCTTTCCAGCTGGGGCTCGGTTTTATCCCGCTATCCCAGCATTGGCCAGCACTGCTTAATGCCTCCGACAGGATCGGGCTGTGCTTGCCATCTTCGTGCAGTGTGAGCAGGTTGGGATGTTGCCAAGCATGAGGTGGGTTGCAGGTTGCCTGTGCATTTAGGAAGCCAGCGGATCCAGGAGCAGCAGACATCAGCCAGGGAGCAAAGACCCCCAAAGACCCTGCATTCCCACACCTCCTCCAGAGACACATCTCAGCCCTGACCACAAAGGAAAAAGCATCCGAACTCTTACCAAGAGGCATTTTGGGGACTGCCAGCATGGTGCCAACTGGTGCCAGCTGCAGTAGCAACCAGTGTGTGGGATGGTGAAAAATTCAGGCTGTGCCACCGCCTGTGTGCAGGTAAGGAGCTGAGAGCAACCCTGGCTCTGCTGGGGTGTCCCAAGCCCATCTTCACATCCAGGTTCACCCACCACAGCTGCAAAGCAGCAGGACCAGCCCTGGCAGTGTCAAAGCTCTCCCACCAAGCCCCTGGGATGCTGGTGCCTCAGGATGCACCCCAAGGATGGGGATGCCCCAAGACTTTGACTCCACACTAGGAGACACTCGGAGAAACAACTAAGCTTGCAGAGAAGTCAACTGATGGACATATGTGTAATGGAAGATTTGGATTAAGCTTGTTTTTTCAAAAAAAAATCCTACATACCAGGCTTGTAATTGCAACCACACCGAGTCCTGATGGCTTTTCCAGGCCTGCTGACACAGGGCATTCTCTTACCCTCCTCCCGACCTGTCCGTGCGGGGCTGTGGTTGCCTCGCCACAGCACAGGCTCATTCGCTCCTGCACAAACATCCCGGGGAGCCAAAACCGCCTTCAGAAAGGTGAGCAGCCGGCGCCGCATAATTCACAGCACTCCACGGCTGTTACACTGTGAGTCATGAGCTCCCCGGCAGATTTACAGCCAGCGGCACCGGTCTGCCTTGGAGAGAAATGGAACGGACAGTTGCAGCCCAAGCCAAGCTCCCGGGTGAGATGGGGCGAGGCGGCGATGAGCAGTCATTGCACAGTGTTGTGTCTGCTGAAGAAGGGTTTACCCACAAAGGACATGTCTCTCATCTGTTCCTACCCTGTGCTGGGGACAGGAGGTGGTGTTGGATGTCACCAGGCTCCTGTTCCTTCTCCATCCACATCGCCTGAGCCTTGTAGTCAGGTACCCATGTCAAAGCTCCCATCCCTGACAGCTCGTCCTGCTCACCAGTTCTAAACTGACAGAGGAAAGGTCCTCACACCGGGGCCTGTCTTCTCTTAAACATCTGCCCAGCTGCAAGCACTGTGCTCCCCAAAAGAGCGGGGCAAGTGGAGAGAGAGGGTCACATCAGGCGACAGGATGAGAAAGGCCATCCCACTGTGGTTGGCAAATTCTGTCTGGAAACAGTCACTTTTTCCTAGGAAAGCCTTTCTGGGCATCACCTCACAGGGCAGCTCAGGGATGAAGTTGGGTGGGAGCTTGCCCGTGTCCCAAACACCGGTGGGGTGCTGCACTGCTGCCTCTCGAGCAGCACCAGAGCCCCATGCCTGAGGGCTGGTTTGTCCCCTGTCCCCATCCTCTGGGCACTGCCCCGTGCACATCGTGCTCTCCCATTCAGTAACACTGCTGGGTTACCGGTGCCAAGCGAGGGAGAGGAAGGAAAGGTGGCTGGTGGGAGGAAGGAGATAAGTGCCAGGCCAGCCGTGGGCAGTGGTGAGTCTCAAGCTACTTGTGGGGCAGGCAGAGACTGGCAGCAGCTCCTGGGTTACTTGGTGGTGGGACACCCCGATGAACGCCATGGCCAAATCATCGTAATTTTCTCCCTGGTGAAGGACAGGAGCAGGCTGAGGAAGCTTCTTTGCTCAAAATCCCAAGTACATCATTCAATGCAATTGGGGCTCAGGCAGGATCTCTTCTGGCAGATGGGAAACACTTTACCTTTTTGTTTAAGCTGCAGTATTTTTCAGAGGACTGAGTTTGACATAAAATATTTACAGGTCTCTCTTCAGAGGAAGCTGCTTTTGAGGGTGTCATTCTGTGCTAAACAAAATCAGAGCTCTGCAGGGAAAAATAAAGAGGGAGTCTAATCATCCTCTCGTCGAATGGCTTCCGCAGGATCAGACGAGCAGAAAAGGGTTGACGAGCAGAAAAGGGGTTGGTAAGGCGATGGTGGTGGTGGCTGTGGGAGGAGTTACATGGCAAAACCAGACCGCAGTGGCCTGTCTAAAGGATGCCTTGTCCTTCCCTCCTTATCTGGCTGCATAGAGGGGATATGACATCCCACACCTGGTCTGGCTCCTAATCCATCCTCCTTCAGTTCAGGGTTAACCCAGCACCTTTGCTCCCTGCGGCTCACCCATGCATGGCTCTGACTGTCCCCAGTCCCGTATTTCACCATCCGAGAGCAAGCTTGTGCTTGCTCCTGGCTCGGCCGGTACCCAGCGTGCCTCTGCCCGGGCAGCGAGAATGGGGCCACCGGGCACCCAGCCCCACCAGCTCCGCCAGTGAGAGACGCTGGTGCTCAGGAGGTGCTGGTGCGGGGCCCCGAGTCCTGGCCAAGCACCTCGCTGGCCTTGTGGCACACTTGTGGGTCAGATGCACAGATGGATGCTCATTGATGATTTCACACGGGTGGAAGAGGGAAGACTCAAGTCTTGCTTGGGTAGGCTGGGGTATTTAAAAAGCAGACCAAGTGGGACCTTGAGATAACAGCAAGCGGCAAGCTTGCTTCTGTCTACTACATAAAATGGAGTGCGAAAGCCCTGTTGTGATGGTGATGAGAAGAGAACCAAATCTCCCTCCTCCTTTCTCCAAGAGAAATGTCTCCTTACCCCCAGGAGTAAGATGCCGATTTATGAGGGTGTGATCTCTGTCTCCAGGGTCAGTTGTGGCACAGACACCTAATGTCTTGCTGCTGGGATCAAAGAAATGCAGCCATCAGCCACTTTCTCCCAATCTTCTCCTGGTTGCCTGCCCTTCCCCAGGAACTCTGCAGTGGGACACTGCCATCACCTCCCACCCTGCATCATCTGCAGGTCCCTCCTCTAATTGCAGGAAGACCTGGGTACATCTGGGGCTCAGCCTCGCCTGACACAGGGTCCCCTCTGCCCACTGGGCATGAGGACGGCACAATGATAAGCCCCCCCACTGATTACATTGAGCAAGGGTTTGGCCACCACTCTCAGACGTGGCACATTGGAGGGTGAGTCATAGAATCATAGAATAGAATCATAGAATCGTTATGGCTGGGAGAGACCTCCAAAATAATCCAGCCCAACACTTC
>NW_009629312.1:2608-5814 GCF_000690535.1 Cariama cristata | reverse complement strand
AGCACCACTTGCCCCCCAAACCCTGTCCTTGCACCGCCACATCTAAACGTTTTTTGAACACCTCCAGGGATGGTGACTCCACCACCTCCCTGGGGAGCCCGTTCCAATGCCTAACGACTTTTACAGCGAAGAAGTTCTTCCTAATATCCAACCTGAACCTCCCCTGGCTCAACTTGAGGCCATTTCCTCTTGTCCTATCGCTAGTTACTGGGGAGAAGAGACCAATCCCCACCTGGCTACAACCTCCTTTCAGGTCGTTGTGAGAGCAATCAGGTCTCCCCTCAGCCTCCTCTTCTCCAGGCTAAACACCCCCAGCTCCCTCAGCCGCTCCCCATCAGACTTGTGCTCCAGACCCTTCACCACCTTCGTTGCCCTTCTCTGGACTCGCTCCAGCACCTCAAGGGCTTTCTTGTGGTGAGGGGCCCAAAACTGAACACAGCACTCGAGGTGCAACCTCACCAGCACAGAGTACAAAGGGATGATCACTGCCCTAAGTCCTTCTCACCAAGCCCCTGCCTCACTCACTTCAGTTCTTGTGAAAAACTAGAGACGACCTTGGTTTTGCTCCACATCAGAACAAACCCAAAAGCTGAAACTTCTAAATATCTCATAAAAGAGAAATGCTGTTTTCCAGCCAGGTCTACTTGCTGCTTAAGAAAACAAAATTGTCTCCATCATAAAAATATCAGCATTGCAGTGGCATTTATTCCGGCTGAAATGTGAAGCATGCCAGCTCCTCTTCTCCTTTCACATTACTGCTTGAGTATTCTTTAGACTTGCGTTTTGTAGCAATAAGGGCATTTTGATTTGTGCATGTTATTTAAACTCTCAGCAAGGAACCAAAGTAGCAATTATCCACCCCACGGTCTGGTGATTCACGAGAGACTCTGACAAACACAGTGATGCCGTGTAACCAGTATGAGCTATCGGTGAGGAACAACCGTAAAGAACGTCTGCTCAGGTCAATTATGGATGAGCAGTGTCTAACAAGATGTGTCCAGCCGCATCCTGGAGACTGAGACACTGGGTGATTCAATCATCCCTTGAGGTAATACACAGCCGATTATTACTTTCACACGCACATTACTGAAAAATTCAGAAGCAATCTGACATCGGTGGGTAGCTCTTCTCAGATGGAAACAGCTGCAGATGTGGGGCAAAGAAAGACCTCCTCAGGTCAGCGATGTTCTCCCTGTTGACTTCAAGACATGATGGACCAGATGCCTCCAGTTGCAACAGAGCGAAGGGAGATAGCTCTGTCTTTTTACTGTACAATGCACAGTAACTGCCCTAGACTTCTTAATAGCCAAGAGGACACCTCCTTTAACAGTGACATGTTTGTGATGCTGCCAATAAACTAAAAAACTTCCCTGTGGCTTTACCAGGCAGCTCACCACAGCAGTCAGTCCCACCCATGTTGGTCATTATGATTCTCTTATCAGAGATATCATAGATATGAAGTCTTTCCAGAGGGTTTTTTAGGGGTTCTTGCTACCACTCATAGATGAAGAATAAGCTTTAAATTCTATTAAATACATACATTTTTGCTTGACTCCTTCTCCCCCGAAGAAAGCAACTGCTCTCAGGCCTTTTTCTGTTCTTGCTGCAACACACATGCTGGAAGAGTGCCTGGTAGGTCTGAGCAAATTGGATGCATCTTCTTCTAGGGCAGGGAGCAATCCCATGGCTCTTCCCCAAAAGATGATGTGACAGAGACTTCCCTTTCCCTTTTCTGTCCTTCCAGTAGCTACTTATCTCAAGCTTCCCTGCAAAAAATTATGGCACGCCTTGATTCCCTCCATATCTCAGTCCCTTCTCTCCCCACCGAGCAGGCAGGGTCCCCTGCAAACCCACCTTCTGTCCCTCTGTGGAAACAATGAACCACATCAGATTGGGTTATCTGAAAAGCCAAGAATTAGGCTTTTCCTCCAAGATTTTTTTCACGAAGGATGAAACACTGCAAATGTGCGCTGGATGGGAACTGAAGGAGACCAAATCTCCCTCTTTTCCCCCATGAGCAAGCTTTAACAGCTCATTCCTGGCTGTCTGTGGCTTGGGCTGTGCTGGTGGGGTTTCCACTGCTGGTTTTTTTCCCAGGCACTTCAGCCTGCACACCGGACTCCACAGCTTTCCGAAGGGCTGTTATTTGTGTCCGCATTGGCCAGGACTTATGGAGGCCCCAGGGCTGCTCCCTGCCCATGGAAGACCCTCGTCAACCCAACGCTTGCACACAAGGGGGTCAGCAGCGGCTCCCGCGGCCCCTCTGCCCACCCTGCTGCCTCCCAATTCCCAGGGAAATTGATATTTCCCTGGAAAATATACATGAATCCTTTTTTTTTTTTCCCTCATTTTGGGAATGTACCACTTTCAACAAAACTTCTGCCAGGAAAAGTTTCTTAGGCTGGAATTTTTAGTCCACGTGTGGAAAAGCCACCTGGGAGGCACCAGCAGCCAGCAGCTAGGGCAGGCCCGTGGTGGGACCTCAGATGGCCTGTTTCAAATGCAGATCTCAGCCCTGAGTTTCCTACATCCTTAACCTTTTGGTTATGATCTTGGGCTCTAACACTTTTTTCCCAATGAAATCAATAAATCAAAAAATACAAAGATGAGGTTTGGTTCTCCTGTGAAGTTGGGGAAAAGGATAAAGCTAGAAAAATGTTTGTTCCCAGCTATAGCTCAGGCTGTTTTACTCCCAGGGAATGTTCTCCACATGTTTCCCATGATGTCTGCATCTCCTGAGCCAAGATTGCACCAGCTGCGGCTGCTCTCTGCCGCTCGGCTCCGGGAGGCGAGAAGGGCTATAGGATTCAGTGGGGGTTTAACAGCCAGACCAAAATGCAGAGGTGATGGCTGTCCTGTGCTAACTTGGCTCAAGCTTTCTGCCCACCCATGTCCTGCCCAGGCAGAAAACCACCACGTATGTCTGCGACTGCTTTTCCCTAAGAGCACCAAACGAGTCCATCCTCACAAACGACAATGCCCCACTGAAACACCTTCATGTCAAAGCTCCCATCCCTCACAGCTCGTCATGCTCACCAGTTCTTCTCAACTGACGGGGGAAAGGTGCTCACACCGGGGCCTGTCTTCTCTTAAACATCTGCCCAGCTGCAAGCACTGCGCTCCCCAAAAGAGCGGAGCGAGTGGAGAGAGAAGGTCACATCAGGCAACGGGATGAGAAAGGTCAGGCCAACGTGGCTGGGCAAATC
>NW_009629312.1:0-2501 GCF_000690535.1 Cariama cristata | reverse complement strand
GTGCTGCACCGCTGCCTCTCGGGGGCAGGAAGGGAATGAGGGAGGTGGAAGGGAAGCTGGCTGGGGGGGGCTGCCAGTCTTCCAGCATTTTTGTGAAATGAGCCCTTTGTTTCCCTTGTTTTTCTTTACCAACCCTCAAAGTGGAAAGAGCCATCTCCAGCCCCATCCAACATTTTGTTTTGAACAGAACATTTTTTTCTTTCCTTTGCAGTTTTAATGACAAAAACAACAACAACAGAAGTAACATCCATTTAAATCCACACCTGAGTGGGTTTTCTTTCCTCCTCCGATTTGTCAGTTCAGCAGCCAAACCAAACACAGCCGTCCCCACGCCTTCTCTCTCGTCACCACTGGATCAATAAATAACATCGCTCCGTTTCCAGCTTACCTTGAGAGCTCTCTCCTTACACCGTCGGCCGTATCCTGACTTTGCCCAGCCCCAACTTCTCCTTCCCCCCGAGCTGCGGTGCCGCTCCACCCGCACAGCGATGGCTCAGGGGTCTGCGTTATGAAAAACGGGCAACGGACGGCATTGTTTGGGACAGGATCCAAATCTACGTGGCGGTGGAGTTATTCCTGGCTCACGTCGGCGTGTGTGGGCGCAGGACTTGGTGCAGGGAGCTAACATGAGCCTTTGACATCACTGGTTAAATTTAGGGGATTAGCACAGTCCTAAAATGGTCTGGAGGAAAGCTATTGCCGGGCTGACAGGAGTGAGACAGCACCCTGCAACCGCCTCCCACCCAAGCACAGGGCAGAGGATGGAGCCAGGAGTTTCTGCACCAGCCCCACTGCTATGCCATGTCACCCCTTCAAAAACAACCCCCCAGCAAGGTGCACTGTGCTTTGCCGTGACACCGAAGTGGACAGCCTCTCTGGGCTTGCCCGTGGCAGGGCCGAGGGAACCCCTCCTGAAATCGCACAGCCCCATGTAGCCACTGGTCCTGGTCGCTGGTCAGGGTGGAAGGTTGTGGCGGTGATGTGGGAGGGAAGGTGATGCGGGAGGGAAGGTGATGCTGAGCAAGTCCCAGCCTATGGACTCCCCCAACAACCTCCTGCAGCCCTTGTGTCCCCTCCCCAAGGGATGCTGCAGTTCTCACCGACCAGCGCAGCCCCGAGAGGAGCGTACCTCCAAAGAAAAGGAACAGAAAACAGTCATAAAAGAGGCAGTTCCCTCCAAAAGATGAAGAGGAAACTCTAAAGTCCAAGAAGAGTCTCTGAATCTCAAGTCTGTCTGCTGCTTGTAGAGATGGGTGGAAGCTGTAATTGTGTAATTGCAATTCAGGTTGGTTTTGGCAACCTCAGTAATTACAGAAGATGGCTTCTACAGTTTACGGTGTCTTTCATGGACATTTTTTTTTTCTCTCAAGTCTTTGTTGATTGTTGCAAAGCCCTCTCTAATCTTTGTGTGAAGAGTATCCCAGAAAGCTCTTGCAATAATACCTTTGAATTTTCACATACCTTCAGTACGGAGATCATGGGACACCCACGTTCAACATGACCAGAAGCAGTGGCTCTCTCTTTCTGAGCGTACCATCTCGCACGAGCACCTGCCTGGTCTTGCTGCAGCCCTGTGGCACCTGAATAATGGAGACGGAGCATTTTGGGGGTGAGGAAAGAGCCACCTGTTTGCTTTGCTGAAGGAGTAGCTCTGCAACCACCAAACCGATGGTGAAACAGCAGCCACGGGAAGCAACTAACGCCAAGCCAGACCATCAGAAATGAGATAACCCTTGATTGCTTTCTCAGTACTAGCCCCTAGCCTGTGCTAATACCAAAAGGCAGTGGAGCCGAGCAGGCTGATGGCCCTCAAGTCCAGTCTCTTGTTTCTGACATTAACGATGCCTAAGAGTACGCTAATGTAATCTGGCTGACAAGTTGTAAAGCTTATTGTTAGTACAATGAAATTTTCTTCAGATCTTAATCAAATCTACTGGGTATGTAGAAAGGCTGCTGACAGCATTGCCAAATTTCTCTGTCTCTGAGGGAAATCATCACCATAGCTTCAGCCTGTGAATCTCCTCGGTGCCGGTGGGATGTGGGAGGCTCAAGTTCGGGGTATTCCCTCCACAGCTGAGCCCAGACAGGCCCTTACCAGCACTGCACAGGGGAATAACATGCTCGCTACATCAGGGGGTGATGTGTTTCTCAAAAATCTGGAATAGTTGTCATTGCAAAATTCTAATAGTCTTCACAGAAAAAGTTTTCACTCTTGGGGTACAAACACCTCACATCTTCAAGGGTCAGGTACCATCAGTTGCATTGCCTTTCCAACATTGCTGCTTGTGCATCTAGACATTATTGACCTATTTCACAACCACCTTTCACTGTCCATCATCCCCCGAGTTTTCACAGTCGGTGACGGCTGAGGACATTTGCTGCAATTTGACTCTCCAGCTAACGAGCAAGGTGCAGTGTTGTTCTCAGATCATTCATTCTTCTGTCCTCTTTTGTTCCTCCTTTGATTAATGTCTCCTTTTTGATGCCGCTCATGCTCAGGG
>NW_009629311.1:114035-130696 GCF_000690535.1 Cariama cristata | reverse complement strand
TATTATTATTACACATTTATTTTTTTTTTTAAAGTTTCTGATGCTGCTAGCTCCTATTAAACTGCAGCTCAGAAGCCTATATTTGCCTGCAGCAACCGTTGGCCATGGAGAGCATGTAGAGCTCAAAGCAGCAAGGCGCAGTGTTTGTTTCCTGTGCATCACCCTAAGGGAAGGCAATGTTGGTTTACCTCCGATCTTCCTAGGAAATTATTTTCCCCGCAGCACAAAGGAGCTGTGCTAGAGCTGGGAAGTGTAATTTGTAGCTCGCTGAGCCATCTTCGCTCCATCTCACCCTAGATACCGGGCTGTATCTGCAAGTTCACAACTTTTTGAAATGGAAAGTTAGGTAAGATAAGTGACTAGTTCTTAGAAGAACTCAGCAGATAGGTGCTATCTATGCCTGCTTGGAGTGAGATGTGCCAGAGCTAGAAAGAGCATAAGAGGGAAAATGAGCGTGAGCAAACAAAATGATTGTTGCAATCAAGTCCCTTGATTACTTTCCAAACATTTCGGTGGCAGCCCTGTAAACTAAGAAATGCTGAGCGGTTAGCAGCGAGATCTTAAAGTAGGGAATTTAAGTGATTGTACAGTCCCCAGAGCACTAATGATTAGATAGCTCACCGAAGCTCTTGACTTAAGAAAGCCTTGGTCTGCAGCATGGCCTGCAAGGGAATCTTCTTGTGGTAGGAATAACGTAAGGAAAACCGAGAACCACAGACAGCTACTTTGCAAGGGACTGAAGAAATTTCCATGTTTATCAAAGACTGTCATATCCAAATGTGGCAAAATCCTTCATGGGAGAAGCCTAAGTCTGTAAGGAAAGGGGTCTTGTGTGAGCAGATAGCTTTTTGTCGGCTGTGGTTTCCCCTCCCTCCCCCATAGGTTGTGGATGGCTGTAGCCTTGAAGCTCTCCACTGCTAGTTAGAATCACAGAATCATGTAGGTTGGAAAGGACCTTTAAGATCATCGAGTCCAACCATAAGTTGATCTAGACTCCTCAGTTGTCTCTTGGCCATAATCGATACATAGCCACTGTGGTCACCTCAGTAGGCTCAGAAAACGTGCCAGGCACCTCTGGTGTGCCTCAGCACAGCCAGATTCGTTATTCAGATAAGCCTGTGGTGGAGATGCACCAAAACACCTCAAGGAGAAAGAACCGTGAGACTTTAAGTCTAAATGCTCAAAAGACAGCTATACAGGGCTGGACTCAGAAGTCAGAAGGTGGCATGGGTGTAAAAGAACCTTGAAGAATTCCACATGGAGAAAAAGTAGAGATAAGAAATCCTACCACACATCATGCATTTTTAATGGAGGAACCTTTAGCTGAGGTCTGAGGTATCCTGAAAGAGAACAGTAAGATAATTATGTTGGGTGACCCTTAGCAGTCATAATCAATAATTCCTTTGTATAACACTGTTCTGAAACTCACAGTGCAATATTGAACTACTCCTGCCATCAGGATTAATAAAAAACCCACTTACAATGGACCTTCCTGACTGGAGTGCCTTAATTGAAGTCCATTTAAAAATCTATTTAAACACCCTAATCAAGTCCTTAGTTCTAATTTAAAGACCTTCTTTGCTGATCTGGGTAGTTCTCACTGCCACATGCCAAAGGCATTTTTCACTTGCCTAGGTGATAATACGCCTATCTTGACATAAATGTTCACTCACACAGTGAATCGCTTGGCACTTGGTTATTTTTTTCTAGATTACCGTCAAGTCAGCTAGCTTGAAGGGGCAACAGGTTATTTTCAGCAGCTGGCATGCTCTGACAATAAATAAATTGTCCTGTTTCATTTACATATTTTCATTTTGTTGTCCTTTTACTGACTTACACATGATGGATTTTATTTAAAGCCTCTAGAGATATTAGTACCAAATAAAAAGAATGTGCTGCTATAAAGATAGATAGAAGAGCTATATTACAATACCTTGAAACGTGCTTTATTCTATTGAGCATATATGAATGAGAATTGAATACAGCGAGAGAGGGGGGAAGAGAGATAGTGGCATCTCTCTTTCTGTCTGTGCCTGTACGTAGAGCCGCAGACACATCTATTGCTGTACACGTGAAAATGTCATTGTAAGAAAAGTAAGGCTTTGATGTATCATATATTTCTCATTGAATTAGAAGAAAAAACAACACTACTTTTTTGCAATGAGAATATTTGAAAAATGAGGTGGAAAGGCCTTGGAAGAACATATCTGGGTGGTGGATAAACAGGAAGAAAAAGCAGTGGGTAGAAGTAGGACGATCATCCCTAGGTGTTAGACATGGTATTTTGTGGAGTGTGGTTTTGTCGAGGACACTGCAATTTGTGATGGCCAGCCATTTCTAAAACATTAACCTCCAGGACGTGAGTTCTGCTCGCCTAATCCACAGAAATCATTCTACTCCAAAACAGGATCTCTTGCAGTCTGACTTGGCCCTTGGAAGGTTGGACGTACTCTTTTCTGCATTTAAAAGGAAAACTGTGAACACTGCAATCACAAAGCTGGCAATAAGAACAGTTGCTGTTTGCTTCTTAACACCAGCAATTACGTATGGATTGTTTGCAATGAAAAGCTGCCCAAAAATTTGCAAATACAATTACAGATTCTGGCTTAGAGAAGCAGTCAGCGCATGCCAGGGACTTGCAATGGCACCGTTTGATCGTGAGGACGCAGTCAGCAGCGAGCACAGGACTGGGGTGTCGGGGTGGGGATGGCCGAGGCGAGCTGGGCGGACAGGGAGCGGGGGAAGAGGTGCTGCTGTTGGGGACCTGATTTTAAGAAGCCGTACAAGGCAAAGGTGCACAATACCATCACTTTTGGGGCTGCCCTCCACAACCCCTGTGAAGAGGACTCTCCCTGAGTCCGTGGAGAGGGATATTTTGTCTGCTCTCCATCTTCCTATTAAACCTGATACACAACAATAAGATGTGCCCTGGATACTGCCCTTTTTTCCTCCCTCTTTTCAGAGGACTGCTGGCTGGTTTCCTGCAGCTGCCAACTGTTGCTGAGCTGACTGGCTCGTCTCCATCTCCTCCTAGTGCCCAGGACAGCCTTGAAATCCTCCCACAAAGAGGATTTCTCAGATGATGTGTGATCATCTCTTTAAAAAACTGAAAGCGGAGAGCGGTTACGGTTAATGGGATACCTCGAGATGGAGGTTGCTGGATCAGGAAGGATGGCATTAGAAAACAACTCAAAATCAGGGCTGTGTTCTCTGCTGTGCTGTGTGTGAATACATGGAGCAGAGGAGCCATGGAAGCCAGCTGAATGCCAGTTCAGTGTCTGGCATAATTTGAAGTATCCTGGGGCCCAGAAAGTACAGCGGCTAAGGCTGGGTGCACGTACTGTCTGTGCACCAGCCAACTGCTCATTGCCAGAGTGCTCCTGCAGCTATTCCCCCTCCACATACCTTACCCCAGCACTACGGAGATGTGCTGCGTAACAGCCGGGTAGTCTTGCTTTAGCCTGTTCACACGCTCTGTTGGACCTCCCGGTAGGGATACAGCTCACGAGGTTGTGGTCCAAGCCTCTGGCCTTCTGCACTAACGCTGAGCTGGGGCAGAGGGAGCAGAAACCTGAAATACCCCATACCCAAAGGAGAAGCTGTCAAACATCCACCTGTGCGTCTGGTGAGGAAAAGACACGGCAACTTTTAGAAGGGGACAACATTTGGTATTCAAAGACCAACAGCCTGCTAAACAAATATCTCTGCACTTTTCATTTAGCTTAATGACAACTAGGAAAGGCAGGCAAGCTTCTTTCTTTGACTTACCGAAGCATTACGCTGGTATGTGGGAGTATTGCTCTGGCAGGTATTGTGTGCTGTTTCGTTTGTGAGTGAAAGAGGCTGTCTGCATTTTGAGGAATCACAGTGAAAACTATACTCAATTTGTGGCAGAATAATAAGGTGATCTATTGTACTGCTTTTGGAAGTGGAAAATGAGCTCTGCTCTAGGTGTATAATTTTCTGTCGCGGAGTATCAGTAACGTACAGACACTCACATGTGCTGTGCCCCGTGCACAGGGTGTTTGCTTACTCATGTGTGAGCACACATACACACATACTTGTGCTGGGAGGAGGAGAATTCAGCTCTGGTATCATGCCCTTTAGATGTGCAGGTCTCCAGCCTCCGGAGCAGAGGTTCCCATGAAGCAACAAGGGTCATGGTGAAGACTTTATTTTGAAAGCACTGAAATTTCAGTTATAGGGACCTCAGAAATCTACTTTTTTTTTTTTCATGGAAATAAGGCAACCAAAAAGGTGTCTGAGTAGTCACGTTATAAACAGCCAGAAATTTTAATGTCTGTAATACAGTCCTCCAAGCCTGTGCTCTACCTATTTCCCTCTGGAGACTGAGAAGCGTCATTGATCGGGCTGTGGTGCTTAAGAAGCAGTCAGTCAACGCTGCGCAGAAAAATGCAGAAATGTTTTTGCTGTAACAATTTACGGGAAGGAATGGGAGAAGATGCTTCTTTAAGCAATAAGAAGTAACACAAATTTTCCATAACAAAGGGAGGAAAATACATTTCAGAGATGCAGAACAAAGGTGTGTAGTTGGCAACATTTGAATGTTTTTTTTCTTTAAATACATCCATCCACCATGTTTGACTAATGACTCTGATCCGTAGAAAGAGCTACAGGACTGAGCTCAGAACCGGTTGTGTTATTTCCGTGCCTACACTGTGATTGTGCGTTTTCGGACAAAGTGATGCTCAGGCTAGAAAATGGCAAGGGAAGGAGATAGGAAGCAAGTGAAAAAAGAACCAATGAAAAAACTGTGTGAAAGGAATGTTTATGTCTTCCCTGTGACATAAAGTAATGGCTCTGCCTGATCTAATGGGATAGAAGCTGTCTTCTTAAATTTAAAGTATCAGAACAGGGAAAGGGGAAAAAAAAATCACAGTATCAATAGGTAGCGTATTTCCCTTCCCAGATTTCTGCAGATACTTAGCAGTGCCTTAAAGATTGAATAAAGCTAATCCTGAGACAAAAGGAAATAATTCTGGGCAGTAAGAGAAAATAATGTTATTAAATATTTGATGAAACAGGTGTACCAAATACTGAGAACCAGAACTGTCCAACCCTATATTCAGAAGCCCAAATGAATTAAATTTTCTGATTTGCACCAAACTCGATTTTCATCTTAATCTTCCACAGTCACTGCTGACTCAGAGGGGTCAAACTCTTTTAAGTCAGTAGTGCTTTGTCAATGCAAATAAAGCAAAACATGCTGGGCTGTGTAAGGAGAAGCATGGTCAGCAGGCCAAGAGGAGTTACTGTTTGCCTTTCTCTGGTACCCTTGAGGCAGTACTGGAAGGCTGTCCAATTCTGGGCCTCCAGTTCAAAAAGGACATTAAGAAATGAGACAAGTTCCAGACAGGGTGTCCAGAGAGGGACCAGGATGGCAGGGACCTCAAGCTCCTGACCTCTGTGGAGACAGCCGGGAGCTGGGCCAGCTTAGGGTGAAGAAGATGAAGCTAAGAAGCTGTCTGGCAGTAGCCTGCACCTGTCTGAATGGCAAGGATGATAAAGCCAAACTTTTCTCAGTGGTAGCAGGTGATACAGAAATAAGCAACTACCACAGATGGTGGATTTGGAGCTTCAATGACTGGACCTTAAAATAAACTTTTTCACTAGCAGGGGTGGTGGAGGATTTCAAAAGTCAGCTAGATCAAGCCTTGGCTGACCTGATTTAGTGTTGGTGGTAGCGCTGAGTCTTCTGCAGGTTATATCTGTAATGAATGGGAGCTGAAAAATCCCTCCGACGTGGGTTCTGCCATGCACTGGGAACGCCCCAGGCCGTACTGCGTTTGTGTCGTACACCCTCACGGAGAGAGGAAAGGAGACACACAGAGTTGCCGTCGTAAATTCACTATAATATGTAAGCCCATTAAAGCCATCAGGGACACGGATTTCTGATTTAAGCTCTCAATTCCAAGTAGTGAAAAATCCTGTCAGAGGACATGTGTTGGCTTTACTTTGTCAGCCTTCTTGCTTAGTTCACATGTATGATACATTTGCCAAAATACCATTAATGGGCATCTTTTCTTTTAAAGAGCCAAATCTTAATACACAGCAGTTCCCCTGGATTTCAGCAAAAGTAAGGGAAGCATCCAGTGAGAAAGCCTCAGTGAACTAATTCTGTTTCTGGAATACTGATGGCAGAAGATATCTTGCTTGACTCTTACTGACAGTAATAAACTTTAAAAAGGTTTTTAAATAATTTATTTGATGCCGTTCTATGCTATCATGCTGCATGGTGAGAATTGTTTGTAATTGCTTGCAAGCTGACTGAGCTGCTGAATTTGCAATGAGCACCCATTTATAATTTACAATAGCGAAAAAGAAATAAGACTAACTTTGCATTAGTTTTCCCTATTTCTGTTACATAGGTTCACTGAGTCCTAATTAAAACTCTGTTTGATTAGAAAGCAAGAAACTGAACAGGAGTTCGTAAGATTTTGACGGATATAGTCCAGTGTTTCTTAAGGAGCTACATTATGGATTTCAATGGGACATTAATTATGTACGAAAATTAACTTCCAGAAGTAATTAACATAATCACTCTTTGAAAAATTTAACCAGAAGTCTAATCATTACATTATTTCATACAAACTACTCGGGGATTGATGAAGACCAGGGAATCGAATGACTCGAGGGGTCCCCTCCCAGTTCTGCCTTACCGAGAGCTGACATTGAAATCGGTGAGGGATACAAAGGAACATCTTCTGCCTCGATTTTGTCAGTGTTTGGTCTCCTTTTCTCTGCTGACTTAGAGACTCTCGGTAGACACAGTCCTATTAGCAGGAGGCTGAAACTGGCCTGTGATTAAACTACACAGCAGGCTGTCTTAATGTGATCAGCGGTGGTTATCTGACTCCCAGCTCTATTTACTTAAAATTTAACCTGGCTACTTTTTTTTTTAGGAGAGAAAGACATACCTAGTCATCAGAGTTTTTTAAAAAAAGGTGCACACAGTATCTTGCCCTCCTTCTGTGCCTTTACCTTTTCCGATGTGGAATGGAGGTCTTTTGTGGGAGGAATTGCAGCAGTTGGAAACTGTTGGATCCATCCCCTCTGCTTTGCTCCTGTCGCTGCGGGGCTGGGGGAAATGTGATGGTCTGTGACTCGCAGAAGCTCCTGTGTCATCTCACGTTCCTCTAGAATGAAAAGGAACTAATCAGAGCAAAGCAGGGTCACAGGCTAGCTGCTTTTAATTTAGTAAGTCTCCAGCTCTGGTGGTAGATTTTTAGAGGCTCTCACAGATGTGGGGTTGCTCTGTGCAATAATTTTATTTATAAACCATGTCATGCATAGTCATTGTATATCTGTGTTATCTTTCTTGTTTAAATGCCCTTACTGAGTTAAATATGGGCTACTGGGGAAAAAAAAATGGCAAGCAGCACAGCAAGGCAATAGCTTCAGGTGAGTCAGCTCCCAGTAACCACGTTGGAGAGGTACTGGGGTTGCTAAAAATGACGAGGCCACTCAGGAGCTCTGGCTGGTTACAGTGGCTTTCTGGATAAGACTTGGAAGTCTGGAAGTGCAGAGCCCCCGACTGAGAGTAGGTAGATCTGGGATGAGGACGTAGTGTGGAGTTACCAGGGAGTTGCTTGTGGATGAATCAAATGGAGATGAGTTGGAGAGGAGCAGCTGGCTCCAGTCTGCTTTGAGAGGAGAGCAAAGCATGGGAAAGGCAGGTTTCTGTGGAGATGTGGTTGTAGTCACCTCTCAAAAAACTGGGAGGAAGGCTCAGATGGCGTTCTGGCCATGTCTGGAGCCAAGAGTGGATTACAGGGGACAAGGATTACGTTATAGGGACAACACTAAGTAACTCAGAAATTCGAACATCCACCTTCCGTGTGACTCTTCAGATCTAAAACCTTGTTATCAAGGTAGAAAAGACTGAATATGCAAGTTTCCTATTTTGTGTATTTTGTTAGCAAGAATCAAATGAGCAAACAACAAAAATTAAATATGCAAAACAAGATAAAATTAAGTGGATTAATAACATAATACAAAAAGAACCTAATTAGCAAACTGCTTAAGCCGACCTGATTTAAATAACCCTTTTAAATATGTTCCACACCATAAACTGGAATAGCAGAGGTCATGTTTGCTTATCATCCCATCAGACCCGGCATTAACTTAACTTGCTCACAATGATGGGATCCGAATGTTTGTATTCTAGCAGATGCTCTGTGTGTGTGTGTGTGTGCATATATACATATGTACACACAGTCTGATCCCTTGTGGAGTCAATATTAAGAATATCGTGTTGATGGTGTTAAATGCAGAGTGCTCATCCTCTTAAGAGGACGTTGTCAGAGAAAAGTCAGTGTGTGATGACTGACCACAACATAAAGATACACAAAACACTCTGATGCAGCTCAAGGTGACAAAGGTTCCCATATCTAACTGACGAAGAAGAATATACACACAAATAGCAATTTCCCAACTGCAGCACTGTCTGTGGCTTGTGAGATTTGCTTTTAGACAATGAAATTATGATAGGAAGGGTTGCCCAAGGAGCCCTAATGAATTCCCAGTGTTGTCCTAGGATTTAGGATTGCTGAGTTTTTAAAATAACATTGTGGCATACTGAACGTGAGAGGCTGTTGGCTGCTTCACTTATGGGTATGTGGTGTCTTGCCTGGTGCAGGGTCTTTAGTCACGTATGTCATTACAAGGAGTTCTCGAAACAATTAACTTGAAACCAGCTTGAGCCTTTGATGAAGCACATCTTTTTATAATGATGTGTAGAGAAAACTAAGGAATTTGAGGATCGAAACTAGAACACCCAGATATTGTTGGCCACTGGAAATATTTGGATTCTCTAATGCCACTGAACTGTGTGTTTTTGTTGGTGGGTTTCTTGTTCTCAGTCTCTTCAGTGGGCATGGTCCGGAGCTGTGTTTCATCTCCTGTCGGCCCAGTGACCGAGGGAGTGTGAAGATGTACTGTCTCTCTTCACTAAAATAGAGGGTGTAATGCCTCTGGCACAAATATGTGATCTGAGTGACGGTACGGAATGAATGTAAGATATATCTAGCTGCAACTCCTATCACTTAGCGTGGTAACAGGTCTAATCTGAAATATTTTGAGGGGAAAAAAGAGATATTTCAAAAGTAGATATTTTTCAGGGAACATTTCAGTTATCTGAAACCCAATTTTCTGTTGATAACTACCAGACTTTAATTGGGGTAAAAGTTCCTTGAGGGAAAAGTCTAGAAAGATGCTGCTTCGGGGTAGCAGATGTGAGGTAAGGTAAGCCGTGCTGGCTGGAGTACCGTAGGAGCCCATTGCTATGCTGTGCTGCAGTCACCCCTGTGACTGCGGTGGATACGTATGCTAAACCTAGTATTATGCAAAAGTCTTCATAACCCTGTGCAGTTTTTAGAGATTTATTTTGATCTATACAATTGCCATTAGATGGCCATTCAGCGTTTTAGGGGCCTATTATGCAAATTACTATTCATAATATGAATTACCAGATAATATAACGGGTTTCTTACCCTGTTTCAACAAATGGATAATTATCTAGGAGCAGGGCAGGAAATTCAAAGCCATTGTAAGAATAGGTCAAACGGAATCTGTAACAACCAGATGCAGTAACTTTCCTCCAGGCTCTTCTCCAGTGGGATTGTTCTGGCTCTGTGTATTCCTGCACATGACAGGGAATATGCCTCTTAAATCTAGCTCGGTGAAGCTAGTAATGTTTGTCTCTATTTTAGTTTGCATTTTGTAGGAGGCTGATTGCTGCCTGCTATTGGATCTTGGCACATAAGGACAACTTACTTTCTATTTTAATTATTTTCTCCTTCTGCAACCATTCTGATAATTATTGCGCCATTATGTATTATTAGCTGCAGTTATTTTCCATTCTTCTTTTTGGGTGATCTTTGGCCTTTGGCATTACAAGCTGCACAGGTTTTCCCGAGTTATTATTACTTAACGGAGTACTCAGAGAAGGACTGGGCAGACAGTAATTAAATAATCACAATGAAAATTTTCATGGATGAAAGTCAATATAAAAATTCTACGGGCTGTATTGAATAGATAATAGACACAGAAGTCTATTCATTTTAATTGTTTTGGATTTACCCATAGGAAGAAAGAAGATGTAGCCTTTATAATGCATTAAGCAAAGAAGAGAGTTGTGTGTTACTAGCTGTTAATTCAGTCCCTCATGGAAAATTCCTGCCAGAGCAGGAACTTGTTGAGTATGTAGAGTATTGCTGCACATTCCTAAAATGTGCAGTAGTTCTCTGGGGTCACTGGTTGATTGTTTCAACTGCCAGCTTCCATATATTACATAAATTTAAATGGAATGATGAAGAAATGTAGAAGAGGGATAGAACCACCATGTTTTTTCATTAAAAAATAATAGTAGACTCATAAAACGCCAAGCACTGTGTTTATGGTGATTAGCTAGAATTCCACCGGCAGTGGGCTCAAGTGCGTGCTTGCCATACAACTAGTTTTTCAGAGTTGTCCTTTTATCAAGCCCTGTTAAGCATTTCTCTTAAATCACGGCTCCATGCATCTGCATAAACAGTAGTGTTCACATTTGCCTTGTGGTTGGAGATTGTAGAGTGCAAGATTGTGGCAGAGCATCGCTTCCAGTCAAGACGTTAACCAGAACTGACACCTTTCCTGCAGTGTCGGTGGTATTAGCTATACTTAGAAAGGGAAGAAGTGCAAATGTAGCAGTAAATTTATCTACTGCAGCTGGTACATTTCCAGGGTCTCACCAGCCCTACTGTAAATCTGTGAAATGCCACTAATTTTTGAAATTTGATGCAATTTTGTCATTGCCCTGTAGTTCTGATACCATAATATTAAAATAACAATAAGAATTTTTATAAAAATATAACAAACGCTTATTTGTTTTCCCTCAGGACCTCTGATCATGTCCTGCGAAATCTGAGTCTTTTGTAGGGACTCTACTTCTAGAGACAATTTTATCAAGTCAGGTACTTTGAATGGTCACAACTGCTATCCTTCCCTGAAGGATGGATATTACCTTTGCCTTTATCTTTTGCTTATATTTTTGCTTATCTTTGCTTACATCTTTCTGACTTATCAAGACTGAAATTCACTCTACTACCTGCTTTCTTAGGTAGGTGTCACGCAGCTTCCCAGAACTTTGACTTCTATGAGCATCTCCTCTGTCCGGTCTTGTGAGGGCATTAGAAGATAGTTTGCAGCTATCTATTTGCCTCAGTCTTGTTTGAAAGGCGTTAATTCCTTATTGGATGAAGGTTTTCATACTCCTATTTGTGTGCAGAGACTAGAGAAAGTATGTACATTTTACCTTTGAAGTTAGGACTCTTGTTAATTTATATTTTTCCTACGGGGTTGACATGATTAGCCAAAAATCTTTGGTGCAGTTCATTACAGAATCAAACTTAGCTTCTGAATCAGCAGGGAAGTCTCTGTGAGGCTTAGATCTGGACAAGACATGTGAGCATCTAAATGAGCTTCTCTGATTTTACACACAGAAAGAAACCTTAGCTGGAGTTTGGCCTGATAAAACAAGTCACTTTTTGATAAAAGAAACGCAGTTACACTCGTTACTCTTCAACTTCTCCTTATAGAAGGATTTATTTGTTTTTTTGGTTAAAAACCAAAAGACTATGTTTCAAGATTACAATATTCCTTCTTTTCCCACTGAAAATAGCTCAGCTGTGATAATTAATTGTTGAAACCTCCCTAAATTTGCAGAAAAGAAGTTATTTCTTTCTATCTACACAAGTTCTGAGTTAAGATTTGAGAGAAAAATACTTTATTTATTGTGATAATATACAGTTTGATGTTCTTGCAGGGTAAACGGTAAAACAGGTAGATTAAAGCGAGCACTCTTTTTACCTAGGGTATTCTTCAAACAAAACTAAAAAGCCTCAAAAAGATGTTGCTCTGGGGAAAACGTGGTAGAAACATTTGTACAATGGTTACAATGAACACACCTGTACTATGTCTAAACTTCTGTCAGAAAACTGAAATCCAATAAGCTTAAGCTACCTTTGCCTGGAAATGCAGTGAAAGATAGTGCAAAAGAGATTGTGTAAAAAATGGAACGTATCACCTTAACTTTTATTTCAAAGTCTGTTAAAAAACAATAAAAATTTCTGCTCTTTTCGTGTCAGCTCCCAAGAAAAAGAGTATCAGGAATAGAGCCGGAATACTCGCAAGCTGTAAGTGTGGGCAGGTGTAAAGTGGCTTCAGCTCCACTTGCTCTTGCATGTCTACGCTCCTACTGTGAAAGATGCCAAAAAAAGATACTCCCTTTACCTCAGCTGCTGTGTGGATTGCCCTTTCTGACGTGGGAAGCCTGTTAAAATTAGAGCAGATTGGCTACTTTCAGTGCAAAGATTTCTATCCAAAATGCCGAATCTTCAAAACTAAAATGATCCACAAGGAAATGACATTTTAGACACTACATGAGAAGCAACAATTTTAAAACAGAATAAATTCAAATATTATATGATAGTGTATTGTATTATAGTTCACTGATCATCAGTTACCAAATGTATTTGTTACCAGAATAATTAAAATGTTAATTACCAAAGCAGTTTTTATTTCTCAGCCAGTTATCCGCTAGAATGCCAACTCCTAAGCCAGTAGCAAATATCAGCCCTTATGTAGGCTTTGTCATTACTAAATCCTGGTTGGAAAATAAAATAACAGACATGAAAATTGAAATATGTATATTTTGATAGGAAAATCCAAACCCAGTATATTTTCAGTACAAAAATCCAAGAGAAATAATTCTTCTTTTCCAGAAATGACTGAATTACTGAATGTCTGTTTGTCATTTTGAAGTTTTGATTTCTCTGCGATTCTGTGATTCTAAAACTGAACAAATCATTTTGTCACTATCTGTTCCCAAAATGTGTTTACTCAGCACGTGAGGGTATGCAAACAGAGGAAGCTGTCTACATTTGTATCTTTGGAGGTCATCAGGAATCACGTACCTGGCAGAGGCCTCAGAAGAGATTTGGTGGGAACATCAACTCCAGCGCTCTGTCCCCTGACCGGTATCACGCAAGCACCCACAGCTCCCTGATCCTCCCAGTTCCAGTCCTGGCAAGATCCTTCAGTGCTGTCCAGAGAACCCCACCTCCTGCTCCTAGTTTGCATCCCCCTCATCTCTCTCTCTCTTCTTGAGCTCCTCATCCCATCCATGGAAGAGGTGCTTACACGGCTGCTTTCTCCACCCCCTCTTGCCACGTCGGCTTGCCTGCCCAAACATCCTGCCTTTATGCTCTTTGTTACCCTGTTCTTCTGGCCTAGCTCCAATTCCTCTAAAGTTCCTGCCACTCCACAACCTTCATCTTTTCAACCCATTGAAAACCTTCTTGGCTCTGAGCTTCCTCACTACCCACAAGCTATAGGTCATCTCCATCCTTCTCAGTTATGTCACACCCCCAGTTCCAGCTCCTTTTGTGCCTATGGTTTGGGCGGTGATGCAGTTGACTGGAAGCACTGGGAAGTGCAGGCTCAGGGGTGGAAGAGGAATCTGGCTGCTTGGAATGAGCTCCTGGGGCAGCAAGGGGTTGTAGGGTCTGTAAGATTTGACGTGTCAAGGGTTGCCTGTAGATATCACTGCTGTTGTCTCCCATCAGACTTCCTTCAGATCTGTTGCCTGCTGTTGTCCAAGATGCAGCCTCTTTCCAGCTGGTCGATGGAAATGACTGAAGCTACCTCACACCTCCATCCTTCTACCTTGTTAACGACTCAAGGCCCAATCCTGCCTCCTGCAGAGGTTTCAAAGGCCTGTGTGCAGGCTGTACTTATTGAAAGGCCACTCAGGATAATGGAAGCTAACGAGTGATGTGTCTGGGAATGGTAGCCACAATTCCATGTACTGAGAAACGCAGAACCATTCATCTTGCAAGCCTCAACAGTCCCATCAACATCTGTAAAAGGCAGGTAAGCGACAAGGGATAACTTACTTGAGCTGCCAGAATGTCACTGGGGGCAAACGCACCTCCGTTACCCTGCACGCTTCGGTCCAGCCCCTCCTTGCTCTAATCGAGAGCAGAGGACAGAGAAGGAGAAATCAAAAATCTGTCTCTTTGAGCGGGCAGGATTTGGTGCGGCAATACAGCATTTGTGGAGCACAGAGGGCATTTTCTGGCATTGCTGTTCCTTTACAAATGGAGAAAAAAAAATAATTAAGGCTTAAATGAATAAATACTTATTTGGAAACAACAACAACTAAAGTCTCTGAAGTACCCTGTTTTAGAACTTTGGTACCAAAATGTGACCGTATTACTGGGTCCGTTGTTAAAAATCACATTTCTTAGCCCTTGTCTCCACTTCTCCACCCTCCACTCTGCCCCCTGACAGAGTCCCTGTGTACACAGTCAGCTTTAGCAGCATCTCTGTTCTGAAAGGGTGCTTTCTGTGCACAGGGTATCACAAGAGGCAATTATGTGCTTGCCTTACCTTTAAAACAAATTGGAAGAATCTGCCCTCTTTCCATTTGTGCCATTAGAAACTTTTCCCTACTGTTTCCTTGAGGATACATTCTCCTTCATGCCTCCCTTCCCTCACTTACAGTAGTGACGAGTGCCTGGAAACATGTCATTTTTCCTTGCTCAAGAGCAGGAGGGGGCCATGCTGTGCTTACACCCTTTCATTCTATGGGGGCCTCGATGGAGCACAGCCCCCCATTCTTGTTCAGGGTTGTGGAACAAGAACACTAAATGCCAGCGGGAAAGGGACAAGAGGGGTTCTTAAGGGAGTCAGTCTGGCTTTGGGGAATTTGATTCTGGGAATATTTGCAAATGAACACCAGAGATGGTAAAAATTATTATAGGTATTTCAACATTTTTTTTTTGTTATCTGTTCTTGCTGTTGCTGTGACACTTCATAGCCTCACTCATGAAAGAGGACTTCACCGTGTAAAAAGGATGGTCTATTCCCCTGTAATAGGCAATGTAAGTTTGTATTTGGATACCTCCTTCGCTCCATGTTAAAACCTTTGCTTTAAAGCTTGAACAAAAGCCTTGAGCACCATTCGTACTCCTTTTTTTTATCTGTAAAATAATTTTCAAAAAGTAAGGTGGGACTTTTCCATGTACCACACTTTACTGAAGATTCAACTTTAGATTGAGTTAAAGCCATGAAGATAACTCCTCGGAGAACATCAGCTGTGGTTTGACAATATGTTGTATCTGGCAGCAATATCAACTTTAAGATTTTCCATACTTTCTGCGTCCTGCTCCTCCACCCCTCCTCTGCCTCCTGGCTCATCGTACAGTGTATACTAACACCACAGCTGTTTTGTAGGGATGGTCTACATCCTTGGGGGGCTTCTTAAGTTAGATCACATACCTGATCTGATTTAGAGCACAAGCCCCAACTGCATTTTGCTTATGTGAAGGATTTGGGAATTGCTGTGGTAAAGCAGTGGGGATAAGTGGCAGAATCATAGCATCATAAAAACAATTAGGTTGGAAGGGATCTCCAAAGGACCAGCCCCTGGCTTAAGACTGGGCTACCATCAAAGATACAGCAGGTTGCTCCTGGCTTTATCTGATCAGATTTTAAACATCCTTAAGTGTACAAAATCTGTAACCTCAGGTCTACAATGCTTGTACCAATAGTTCTGCGGAGGACAATACGGAGGTGGTATGCCAGCTGTGTTATATATTTTGATAGCTAAACAGGTCTTAGGGCTATCACCCCTTCTGTTCCACTTTAGCTTTGGAAATACCAGTTTATGTCTCGGAGGAATAATAGCAGCTCTGTAAGGTAGTTACACTTTGGCTGAATAAGCCTTGTCTCATAATGTGGCTGAGTATTCCAGGAGACACAGGCTGATGGGTCTGCATTACCTCCAGTCTGAAACCAGCCCAGGTAACTCTTCTGTATGTATGGTGAGGCCGTGCACTGTATGGATTTCACTGATTTTCTCTTGGACAATGTGCAGATGGTATAAAGGAGGGGATTTGGGAATATGAGCCAGACTTTTCTGCCCATATGTTAGTGCTTAGATCTAACTCCTGATCTGATATCCAAAATAAAGAGAGCTGCAAAATCAACTAAAGCTACTGCAGTGCTTATATCAGTCCATTTGCCTGTACATTAATTCTTTTTTTAATCACATGGAAACAGCTGGGTGCGTGGTGCATGACAAAGCAAGCGAAGGGTTTCTGTTTGTGCAACAGGGCTGCTAAATATTTACATTTTGTTCAAGCTCCTGGAAGCAGCTGAGAGGTAAGTATGCCAGGCAAACCAGACCTGACTGCAAAACAATGATTCATTCAGTCAATTTGTCACTTAGCTGAAGTCTGCATTCAATTTAAAAAAAGGAAAGAAGAAACAATGAACCCAGTCCATTAGCTTCTACCCATTCGGTGTTGAAGTTATGCTGAAGAAAAAGAAAAAAAAAAAAAAAAAAAAGGAACATTATTTATAGGATCTTTAATTAAATAGTAAGTTAAATACAGGCACAAACTGCTGAAGAACTTTTTGCAGACCTGTGAAATCCATAAGCACACTCCTAACTAGATTAGTGTAAAATCATGCTTTTCTCTATTGCTTACAAAGTGAGCTGGAAAGTAACAGCTCTGTTCTTTGGTGCAAACTGGGAATGGCGCAGGGTTGATTCCTACTAGGTTTGCAAAGGCATTTGGGATGCTGAAAGGCGA
>NW_009629311.1:50799-114023 GCF_000690535.1 Cariama cristata | reverse complement strand
GCTGACTATTCTGACTTCTCTGTCTTGTTAGGCACTGGGGTACCTGCGTGTGCCCGATCCTCACTCCCCAGAAACAGACCCTCTGGGGGCTGTGGTTTTTCTTGAGAAATCTGCTGGGGAGCTGCCGTGCCGCCCAGGGACTGGATCAGCTGCTGGAAGACCAGAAGCAGCTAGTGACAGAGCAGCAACTCGCACCTCAACTAGAAGGTACTGTCGTGAACGTTTCTGCATCCGTCACTTGCCCACCTCACTGATGGCAACACACTACTGCTTGCTATAGTCTGATAAAATGTTGCTGGTGGTCAAAATTCTCTCCCTTTCAAAATATAACTATTTCTGCCCTTCAGTTCACTGACAGAGAAAATATGATCTGAAAGCACTTCACATTTTAGTGCAGATCACTTTCTGATTAGAAGAATTGCACCTGTATCTTTTGAGTTCGTATTTATGGAGATGTTCCAGGATCAGACGGTGCACAGCACGGCACTCTGGTCACACCGTAGGGCAAGTCCTTTGGGCACTGGAGTTGGCATTGCAGAGGCTTACCCCCACAGATACGGACAGGGTGGCTGCTTGTAAGGTGAGCAAGACCCAGTCCACTTCACCCATGGCACCGCTTCCTTTGGTGGAGTCATAATCCAGGAGCCTTCAGTCTTGGAGAAGACACTCTGAGTCCAGGTACTTGGAAGAAGTCAAATACTGACTTGGACTACAGACACACCAGCTGCAAAAAAAGTTGTCTGTTTTAATACCCCTACATATTAGTTTTGACTGCTTATCATCAACACCCCTGTTTTAGCCCCTGTATTGTTGCTATTCCTAAACATTGTATTGTATACTAGAATTTAAGATAATAGTCTGGAAACAGGCATTTTAGGCAGTTTGGGACTAATAAAACAGCTGAAATAAGACTGCCCCATCTTATTCAGATGTGGGGACATGCGAAAAAGGATATAAAACAAAAGACAGGGGAAAAAAACATTTAAAAGTTAATAGAAAAGCAGGCTAGTCATCTGAAATCAAGACAAATACATCTGGAATGGCTACTAAAACCAGCAAAGTGGATCACAAATTTGTACAGACCAAGTAAAATAGGGAGATAGAGGTAGATATATTAAATGAACAGGTCAGTTCAGAGTCAGAGATACTGGACAAAAGCAGCAAGCGGAAAAGATTGTGGCAGAGACATCATAAACGGCTGGGAGAAAAATAGATTCTTCATTTAATAGACAATCTATGCAATTTCCTTAAGATGAGAGGACTACAGTAGTAGTTTTCAGGATCTAAATTCAACAGAGTAGATTTGAAATTCTGGTAACGTTAAATTGCAGTTACCTGTGAAATGAAGAGCAAGGACATTTATCAAAGCAACTTTGTGGTTTTGGTTCATTCAATGACAAGTCCTTTGTGAATTATGTTGGAGTACATAACATCAAACTTGAATATTTGTCTTGGAAGGAAAACAAAGTGTGCAAGCCCAGTTTCAGTGCATCTGGTGAAACCACGCACACACTAAGCTGAGGTGGGTACCTCTGCATGATGTGCATCAGGTACCCTAGCTGTGTATAGGCAAGGTATATGAGAATTTGTTGTTTCTTCATATTTTTGGTCTAAGCTGTCAAGGATGATGCTGAATCAGCTTACAAGGCATGCTTATAACTGTTTGTAAAGTGCAAAGAAATTGCTTTACCTGCAAACTCTTGTTCAGCTTACCTGAAATCAGTTTGCCCAGCTGCATGCACAGTTTACCTCCATCATTACCACCGTTGCGGTTTTGCCTTTCACCTTAGTTTTTTCCCCTCTCTGTATGATTTGCTATGACATGCAAGCTAAACTGACAGTCAACATCTGTAAGGCAAGCTGAAAGAAATGTCTTTCCTCTTCCATCTCATACTACTGATGTTGAGATGTTTTGAGCACCAAGTCAATACTCCTCTCCTCCACTTTTGTTTGTACAGTTGACGATAATTAGTAAGTTCCTGTTGAAAAGAAACTATTAAAGATACTATACTGAAGAAGAAAGAATGAAAACACAATGTGAGCTCACCTGGACATAATAGCAGTAACTGAGTCCTTGTTCAGTCACCACATCAACCAATGGATTACATGGCTTAGAGGAAGAATGAACCTTTGTGAAATATTAATCACAATAGAAGAACTTCAGTCCTATTCTTCTGCCCAGAATACAGTTGCTCTTTTGAGTAAAGTTAGACAAATCTTCAGCAATTGTAAACTGTTCCCTGGATTTATTTCTTTTTATTGTCTGTATTCTTGCTGTCCCAGAAGAAACAAAAGAATGCTATTTTAGAAATGATTTAGTTTTTCTTCATTAAAACCTACTTAGCATCCAAAATCATAGGAGGAAAGAGTATTCCATAGGTGTGAAATCCAGATACAGATTTTAGTCTGAAAATGGTGTTTATTGACTCTTTATGTACTGATGTTTCAAGTCTAAATCTAAATCTAATCTAAATCTAATCTAGAGGTGTTTTTTTCTGTATAAATGCTAACCTTTTGGAAGTTTTGTGAGGGGTGTATAGAACTGAACATAAAGAACATTTTCTAGGACTTTCATTCTGAGGAATTATGAGGCTGAACTGAAAATGAGATTATTAGTCATAATTTTCCTGTTGTCAATGCTGTAAAAGTGAAGTAAAAATACTAGAAAAACACCTTATGACATAAGTGACTCTATGTCATAAATATCAAATAGGGACAGGCCGAAGCCTATTTCCCATCCAGAATTGAAATATTACTTGTCAGATTTTTCAGCCATTCCTTACAAATCATGGATGTCTGCAGAAGGTTAGGATCACTTCACAGTAGTTCACTGGCCGATATGAAGAGGAAATTCACCAGGGGTAGGATTCATACAGAATAGCTCGATCAGTGCTTTTCTGCTTACAGTTATCAGGTAAATCAAAGTCCCTCCAATTCCTTTTCATAGTCTTGGAGAAAAAGGGCACTTATATGCCTGCATCTGGTTGAATCACTGGTGGAAACTGGTTTGGTTTTACCATTGCCTATAGGGGAGACAGTTAATGACTTTCTGAAGAGCAGTGTTAAGTCCTTCCCTCTCCCCCTCCTCCCCTTTCCTCTTTTTAGTTATTCCTTAAAACAATATAATTCTTCTTTCCGGCCAGTGCCTCTACATTTCTTCATCATCCGCACAGGGTTTACCCCCATAGCCTCAATACTAGCTGCAGACTTCTCTAGCAAAATTGGCTAGACTGTTTGGTACTTTCACAGGGCTATGAAGATCTTATAACCTTATGCTGACACAATACATGTTCAAGAAATAAGATCTGTTCTGAAATTCAAACCACCTTGGCACATCTAATAAAATTCTTTCTTGAGTTCCAAATGAATTTGCTCTCTTTGCATCTTAAAAAAATATGCAATAGACATTTGCTCAACCATAAAAAGGTGGAATGAATGTAATTAAGCCATTTAAATATCAATCATTTAGACAAACAAAACACACAAGTGCCCAAGTGTTCAGCCAGTCAATTTTATAAACACACAGGAAAGAATAAACTGAGAGTATTTTAATGGAAAAGCAAGCTAATTTGCAGTCCGCTACAACACACCGCTAAGCTTCTTGGGTGTACTCTGATTAGACATGGATTGCAGTAAAATAGCTACCAAGAAGCCACAAACTCCGATGGCATTAGCAAGAAGTCTAACTTTCCCACAACCACATGTAGGAGAAACAATGGTCGAGAAGGGGGAGCGGTGTTAATACTGAAGCTTAATGGGGCACAACTTGCTGTTCATCAGAGAAGCTGGATTTTGGATCAGCTCCAAGCCCATAAAAGTCTGCCCAGGAAAATATGAAACCTGATATAGAACATGTCTCCTTATTTAAAAAATGTAGTGCGATCACTACAAAGTTGTTTAGGCATTTTAATACCAAGGAATAACAGTAAAGAAACCAGAAAATTTATTTCTTCAGAATCCTCTCAGTGCCATCTGGAGCTAATGTACCAAATGCCATTTCTGAATGCTTTGCAGCCACAAGGTGACAAAGTAGCTATCAAGAGATAAGGATTGCTCTGGTTAGAACTGCTCTTGCAGTTACAATAGGGAAGTGATAAATTACAGACTTCAATGATCTTTCTGGACGGAAGGCTTGAGACAGTTACAGCTGAGATTAGCACTTTGGATAAGGGAGTGACAGGAGATGAAAGAAGACCAATAGCCTGCAAGAAAGATCACAAGATGTAAAAGAAAAAACTCTAAAATATTCTGCTCATACAAATGCAAATGGTCAAGGAATAATGAACTGAGCACCTGCAGGACAAAATTAAAGCAGGGAAAAAAATTGTAAACTGGATAAATTAGCTGGTTTAAAATGACCTGAGATTTTGCTGTGGTCTGTGAATGAAACCTTTTGTTTTCTAACACCATGAAAAGCGAAAAGCAAAAAGGAAGGCCAGGAATGGAGATGCTTTTTTTTTTTTTTTTTTCCTCTGAGGATCTTGAACATATTCTGAGCAAAACCCACACAGTGTAAGATTTGGGAATATGTCAAATAAGCCTAATTTCCAGAAAGACTCCAGAGTCAGGAATTGGCTAAAATGACTGTCAAGGAAGGAGCTTCTGAAATAGCTGGAGAGGGTTTGGAAAGATAGATGCAAGTTCTTGGCAGTAGAGACTTTGGTCTGATAGGTCTACTTGTTCATGGTAGCAGCCTCGATGTCTGCGTCGACACCTTGGGGAGAATCCAATTGTTTTTTCCTTGCAATTTTTTTTTCTTTCAGTATGAAACTGACTTAAGCCATAAGCCAGCATATTGATTTTGAAGCTGTGGGAGGTGTCCATATGTGCAGGATTGGTCTGCTGGTGACTTTAAGATAAATATTGTTGGTGCTTGGTAACAGATCACAGTGCTTAGTGCTATTGGTAATATATTCAAAAGAGCATTAATACAACATTCCTTTTAATGAGGTGCAGTCTATCATCAAATCAGAATGTTGGAGATTTACCTGGAATCTGTGGCTAGTGCACTTTTGAAGTGTTTCCTAATGAAAGGATCAATTTTTCCATCCAGTAGTACATTGAGTTTTCATGAGGAAAATCAGATTTTGTAGATGTGCTCTGGATGGAAAAGTGGAAGCTTCAGAGCCATAATCTGCCTGTGCTTCCAAGGGAGTCCCTTTCTGCTTCAAGGACGTCAATGGTTAAGAAGGAATCTAGAGAAAGACACAAACTTGGGGACCAACTGCTTTCCCAGCAGGCTCTATACTTTTCTCACACTAGGTATTCTTGAAGGAACAAAAGCTGCCCAAGCCACTCCAAGCACCTGAGCCAAAGCCCACTGCAGGGAATTGGAAGATTATCAGGCTATGAATTACTAGCAGTGCCTTGTCATCCTAACTGTTTATTTGTATGTTCACCAAACTCATGACTAGCAGCAACACATCTTGCTAAGGGTTGAACTATTTGGGAATAGAGAGTTATTCATTGCTGTGGAGATTTTGGGGATACGCAAGTTTGTGAGAAGGCTCACTATATTTTTTTCAGATCCACAGGAAAGCAGGAGAAAGCTGCCATTGAAAAATATCACCTAATTCTCCGGGTTCCAGAGGAGACCTGGAAAATATAAACATTCTACATTCAAAACATAACGGCAAAGAAAAAGACCCTCCCCTAATAGTATTTTTCCTAATCTCATCACTTGGTGGGTGGGAGAGGTAGAAATAGGCTATGATTTTTGGATATTTTTGGATATTTGACAGCATTGATAAAGGCAAGATGCACAATACATCTGTTAAGCATAGAAATATCGTTCTGTTGGGGCAAATCTCAGGCCTTGAGATCAGATCATTTACGACAGTCTCAACGTGAGTCTGCAGCAGGAGTCTGGAGAAATGTCAGAGTTTTTGAATTGTAGTCCCATGCCTTAACCACAAAACTGTCCTTAAAATGTATGGTCCCAGGGCATCTAATCCCCCAGAATCACTGCTATTTGATCTGCTAAACTGGGCATAAGAAGATACTGAAAACTTTATTAATGTTAACAAAATGCTTTCAGAGGAAGACTATGACCTTCTATTTTAATTATAGTTGCAAATCTCTCTCTTCTCCAGACTATTGCATTTAATTCGGTCAGTGTGTGTTCAAACACAACTTGTTGCTCAATATTCTGTATGCATCTTTTGGAGACCCTGTTTGTAATTGTTGCTCTGCTTACTTAGGTACATTACAGCTACACAGAGATATTTGCCTTGAAGAAGATAAACCGGTTAACGGTAAAAGTAAATAAGCGTGAACAGGCTGGGCCTGAGTTGAATAATCAAGCAACCCTTTGAGTCAAGACTTGGCAAAAGAAGACTTTTGATCGTTTCTACTAATATTGTGGACTTCTGCTTGATTTACAAATGACCGTAAATTCCAGATCTTGCAAGTATAAGGAATAACCACTGGCACTTGCTCAAGGACTATCTTAAAAAAATATTGATTAAATTACTGATTCCTTGTTGACCTGCCAACAATATCTTTTCAAGCTAGTTCTGCCCAGATGACAAAAAAAAAAAAAAAAAAAAAAGGAATTTGCCTCATGTTGAGAAGACCACAGACCTCAGACTTTAAGCCATAGGCTAGGCTTCAGTCCATTCATCATAGTCCCCAGCTGCTGCATTTGATAGCGTTGCCTACAGAATAGGAACGACCTGTTCTGCCAGTTCCCTCAGTGGTGATTTCAACGATAGAGAAATTCATAGGTTTAGCCTCTCAGAATTTTCTTTTTATTCATACTTTGCCCATTTGTCAGATTTTGATTTTTTTTTTTCTTTCTTTTTTTTTTTTTTTTTCATCTGAAATGTTGTCATCTCCTTCCACATCCAGCCCTGCTTTGAACAATTGTTGTTTGTAGATGATGCCTTTGGACTCTAAATCCAACTTCTTGGGAAGCCTTAGCAAGGTCTAGAGGACCTTGGGGGAAACGACTTAGAGTCCAGAAAGCTTTGCATCGTTTACCGGTGTTTTGGGACCTTAGCATTCGTGTTAGAAATCCAATCTATTTCCTGGATATTCATGCCAGGATTAGTATTGAACTCAGAGTTTATGGGAGCTGTTCTGTGCACAGGGGTCTGTAAGATTATAAAATCAACACTCTTGATTACAAAGAAATTAAAAGTGCTCTAACATGAAAATGATTTTGTTTACAGTCAGTAAAAAATGTAAGGTTTTTTTAGCTCTGCACAGATTGTTGTTGAGCCTGTACCAGGTTTGCTTCCATGCTCATTTATACTGAGACTTTGCAACAGCAAATATTTAATTTCCAGCAAAGCATAAAAGGAATGGCAAAAGAAGCTTTGGAAAGTAGAAGTAACTCTGTGTGTGTGTGTGTGTGTGTGTGTATCTCCTCAATTAGCTACAGCCCTTATAAAACAGCCATGGCAAATGTGCTTCTTTGCCGCAGTGAGGATGCTCTGGACTTTCTTCTTATTATCTCTTCTGCACAAGATGATTTAAAGTTGATTGACTCATTTTTATAATTTCATGCTGGGGATTGACTGTATATCAGTGCCTGGGAATGTGTTTGGTAACTGAAAATATCCTTCCCACATACCTACCTTGCTTGAATATGTAACGCCATTACAGAGTGTAAAACAGAGGGCAATGCTAGAAATAGAAAGACAGGTTTATGGAAAGGGGATAGCACCAGATACTAACTGTGAAGGCTGCCTTGTATCTGTCTTCTGTTCCTACTGTAAAACTAGCTGCTTTTTCCAAAGGTGACAAGTAATTCAGAGTCTTTACAATAGACTCATTTCTACTGACTCAAGAGTTTTCTTATAAAAGACTTTTTCGAAAAAGAATCATTACTGCCTCCTTGAATAACATGATCTGTTCCTAATCGTTATTTTGTGCTGCAGATAGATGGATGTTCACATATTCTTCTATATCCAGAAAGAAATTTCCCAGTTAATGAATCACAGAACAAGTCATTCTGCAAACTAATTAGCCAGATAATAATTACATTAATTTAAGTAAACCAGAAAGAGCATAGTAGCTTCGGTTAAACTGCAATTCACTTGCACAAACCAATCCCTGCGTGCAGGAGAGAGCCAATATTTGCATTTGAACTCACTGGATAAAGGATTGCTTTATAATTACACTGTTTAACATATGCAGATTAGACTACAGAAGATTCTGTATTGAAACTCAATGGCAAGAAATAAAAATTCAAAGTCTGAATTTACAGTTTGACCTTATTCAGGCTATGATCACCGATTAAGTTTCTCTATATCACAAAAATATAACTTAATCACTTCAAAGCTTCGAATAATCTAAAGCATGACTCCGATAGAAGGGCTAGGGCTAGCCAACAAATTATGCACTTGTCTCAAAAAGATGTGGAGCTCTTTTAACCTCTTAACACTCCTGAGAAAATGTCATTAGCTGACAGCATTCCCCTTTGAAAGTCATAGGTAAAGCCCTTATTTTATTTTTGTGTTCCCCTCAGCTCTTAAGTGACAGACTGAGCATGAAGCGTCTGAAGTTGATACGTTCTGACCCTGGCAAGATGGAGACCAAGCTAATGCCACTGAACGAACCTAGAAAGCTACAGCCAAATTGACGAGAACCGTGACAAGAGCATTGTGTTACCACTCTGAATAACCGAAATCTCTTTCCTCCGCGACCGCAACAAAAGAGCGCTTAACCTAAAACTTGCCCTGGGATGAATTGGCAACGTCCCCAAAAAGTGAATGTTTGTGGGTCAGATTCCCAGCCTGCATTGCTCCCCATCACCACTAGGCCTATTCATTGCAATCTTATCTTCCCAAAGAAAGAGCAGTAAAACCTCTAACCACCGTACACTCTGTTTTACATTTGGAGCTCAAAAACTGCTACAGGGTCAAATGTGACCAGGAAGGGCTCATCTGCAATGTGCCTACTTTGATACCTGGTGGCTTGCCAACTATGGAGGAACTAAATGCCCGATCAGAATCCTGTTTATTTACTTTAAGTGCAATATATTCAACATTATCTAGTATCTCCTATGCCTCCTCACAAACCCATTAGTTGTAGCCATTTCATTTTTTTTTCACCGTCTGTTAACACTGCAAGATTTTTGACCTAGAGCCCATATTTTTGGCATCAGAGGCAAGATAGCAGTGACACTTGTTACTGTTGTGGCCCGGCACGTCCCTTCAGCTGACGACACAAGGCATAGAAAGGCCTCTTTTCAGTTGCATACGCATTTGTTAAGCTCACTCCCCTTATGCTATAACTTTCAATGCACTGTGTCTGCCTCAAGCTGGAATTTACTTGAAAAACTTCAGGGGAAATATTCCAGCTACGTGCAAGAGCAAAGCTAGGAAAACTGTACGGTTTTGCTCATGGTAAGAAAATTCCGGTGCCTTTTTCTTTGAGATGCTCCAGTTCAGCTGGCCTTTGGAGAAGAACTTAAAAACCAGTGGTGCAAAAAGCTTTGCAGTGTAAAAGAAGGTGGACTTATACTGAGCTAGTTTTTAAGTCTTTCAAATCCGCAATTTGCATGTGACATAGAGCCCTGCTCGAACCTCACAGTCAAACCTTTTTGTGCTTTGGGTATCCTTTTGGATACACTCTTTTCACGTGTTTTCCCTGCTGCGGCTGCCTGGACTGGGGTCAGGACCTAGAGCTGTCTCTTCTGAGCTGTCAAGGCCCTCCTGCCGGGAGCAGAGCTCTGGAAGGGTCCTCTTGTGTGACTCATTCTTGCTCCAGATAACCCCTTCATATAACTTCATTAACAAGCCTTTGAGCTTGTTCTTTCAGTCTCTGATGCTCCTAATTGCAGAAAGTAGCTCTTGTGTAAAAATCTTCTTTTTTCCAACCTTACATAAATTCCCTTTTCTGGTTATACCTACAGTATACTTGAGTGTAAACCTCTTTTTTTCCCCTTTCTTTTCCATGTGAGAGACTCTCCATGTGCTTTTTATCTGAAGAGCCCCTCTCTCCATCATTCCCATCTTTCTTGCACATAGATACAACTGGAGAGGACTTCAGAGGGTCTGCCTGTGTCGGATACTACTCAACATTTTCCTTAGGACTTGAATGATGGAACAAGGAGCACACAAATTAAACAGAAATTTGGCAGTAGGGAAAAAGTAGGCTCCATAATGCATTATCCAGGGAGAATGTGAGATCTTGACTGTGTGAGATCATTAAAAAAAAATTAAAAAATAGTTGTCTGTTAGGAATAATTTAAATAGAGCAAATCTGAATAGATTTGGGGGATGTGGGGTAGACAAGGGCTTCAGCTGGCCATTGCTGGCCAGTTTATAGTAGTATGTCTTTTTATTTGTTCCTAAAAGAATATCCTTCCGCTTAGTATTAGCTGACTTCATCTGATCCCTTTTTATTCACTTATTGCCATTATTCTAATTAATTTCTTAATGTCCTTAGCCTATTGAATGGTATTCAGATACTTTTATAATGTCTCCCAATTTTGTATCACTAGCAAACTGAATTAGCATGCTCAGATCAAGACAAACCATCAAGAAACTCAGCTATACTAAAATATGTCTAGACTGAGAACCTAGTCTATTATTTTTTTTCCCTTAGTATGTTCCTTCTAACAACATTACAGTTCTTGAACTGGAGCTACATTTTCTCCTGTGTAACCGATAATTTCCCACGTGATACAGTACCAAACACTTTGCTGTAATCTAAACAGACTGACAAGCTTCCTTCCCCTTGTCCAGACAAGCAGTTATTTTATCAAGTGAAAGTGTCAGTTTAGTCTTACCTGATCTTTTTGGTAACTCTGCATAATATTTTACCTCATTTTGGTTTTCTTCTTTTTTTTTTTTTTTAAGTTACTCTTTCATCAAAAATCTGTATTATTGCTTTTCGGCACCTTTGGGGTAATCATAACGAGCCTCTAATTCTGTATCATTTAACTTTCCCCTGTAACTGTAGGGACTTTTATGTGATAGCTCTCCATCGCTGATGACAGCTTTTTGGATACACAAGTCAAAATTAGGTGAGCTATGGTTTCATTTGTCAGCCTTTACAGAACTCTCGTAGGGATGAACCCGCTCCATTTGAATGTCTTAACCTCTGAGTTTTCCTTCCATCTTGGATGCAGAAATCTCTATTTGTGTTTTGTCATTCCCGCTAGGCAGTCTTTATTATATTGATTTTGGTCTCTCCATAGCTTTTCTCCATAGCTGCCAAGGTTTTTGCTTCGTCCTTCGTCTCCACTCCCCCCCCCCCCCCCTTTTTTTCCCTGTATGGCTGACAAGTCTTTTCTTTATATTTCTTAATCTAGCTTGTAATGTGTATGTCAGTCTAAATTTTGCTTATCCTTTTATGTTATCTCCTGTCTAGAACAGAGCTTTCTTTGCTGATCGGTCTTCTTTTTTCCTCATTCATTGTTAGCATCTCATTTATAGTTGGTATCTGTTTTGCTCATCTGTTTTTATCTTTTTTGTAATGTTCTCATTAATTACTGCAATGAAATCTGAAAAAAATAGTAGCATCTGATGAAGAGGCATTTGTAATAGAAGATATTGCACTGTGTACTCTAGATTTCCCAAACTGTCTCTAAAAGGTGCACTGCCAAAGCTGAAGCACTGCATTTCCACATACCATTGAAAAAGAGAAAAATCTTTTATAGTTTCTCACCTTCTGCAGTTTTACCTATGAAGACAAGTCTCTTCAGTTCATTAGAAAAGGGAATAATTTATTTTTCAAAAAAATCTAAAAGGGCATCAAATTCGTCCAAAGGAAAAAGGAGAGAAACAGAAACATTCCGAATTAAGTTTTCATCTTCTGCAGTCAGAAAATCTACATTAAAATCCACCTCAATTTTCCCTTCGCTCTGCAGCTGAGCGCTGTGGCTGTGAGCGGACATACAGCTCCATAAGGTTTCTTGTGCATAGCTGGCAGCCAGCGAGGCTCACCATGTTTGTCAGTATTTTGAGGTTTATACTGCTTTATCAAAAATGCTCTGTATCATAATATGGCCGTGGTTTCTGACCTGACTTGTGAGCCAGAAAATTGAATAGCTGCTTCAGAAAATCAGTACTGTAATGGACAGGCCAATACTAAATAGTTAGTTAAAAATGCTAATTGAAATGCGCTTGCAAGAAGTGAATCTGTGGGTTGTAGAGAGGAACCATTAAAACACAAAATGCTTTGAAAATGTGGAATGGTATAAGACTGTTAGAAACAAAAGCTGAAAAAAAGCGTATATTTCCCAGGCAGGTAATACACTGTATAAGCTCTATGTCTTTATAAGCTTCTAAATCCAAAGGAAAAAGTCTCTGAAAAGGGTTAAAAATAGCAGTATTTCAAAGTGATTGCTTTCAAAATATAGCAGCTCATAAATAAAATCAAATTACCATTACATATTAAACTGAGATCATGTTTATATTCATAGATAGTAACACTATTTCAGGAGTTTTGCCAACACTTTCATTCTGTTTTCAGTGTGCTGCTTAATTGCTACATCATTAAGGCCCTTAAAAATATTTTAGAAAGGCAGAGAAATTCACTAAATACTTTTATATTTGGATCTAAAATTTATAAGTTACATTTTAAATATTTCTTTTAAAACGTTCTTTTTTTTTTGTTTGAAAAATACAGCAATGCTGTGGCCTCAATTCAGTGAAGGATTTCGCATAAATCTTCAGCTTGACTTCACTGTATTGTAAATAGGCATTTGAAAGTCAGTTCACGCAGAATACGTTGCTGATAGATGGCTGATAGAAGGTTGATACAATGAATTAATCATCAAAGGGAAAGTCTTATGATTTTTTGCGTGTTCACTATTACAATAGCTGCTGAACTTCTAGATCCATCTGATGGCAGACCTGAAGGCTCAAAGTCCCATTTAGCATTGTCCTTTCTGGAGTAAAACTCTTCACATCGCAGAAATTAGAGGTTTATTCTAAAATTGTTAGTTACTTGGTTTTATTGTTGTTGATGTTGATTTATCTTGATCGGCTGGATGGTTAGAGATTTTCTGTAGGAAGAGTGTTATTGCTATGAGTATCATTGTTTTGAGGAGAGGACGTAGACCATGCGTCCTCACTGCCTAATTGTGCAACTCTTTCCAAGTCACTGACTCTTTCTTATGCCTGGGTCAGTTCAGGCACAAAAGTGGATCCAATCAAATTCCATTAAAATCAGTGAGTGTATTAAAGTTAAGCCTTCATGGATAAATGGATAAAATAAAAAGAGTATGTGAGCATTGCATTATTTAATGTGGATTCATTTCTGGGGCATGACTTTCAGAAGACACGTGAGGCTTCGGTGCTCTTGGGATATGTTTCACATACCGTATAAAACCGTGTGTTTCCTCTTCTCACTCCTCAGGAAACCATAGGGTGAACAGGCATAATGGCATGTCACAACAACCATTCATTTCTTATTTATCAGTGCATATGTTCCTGTACTGAATTACACGTACTTTTATTTCATTTCACAGCTTCAGTTCTGAGATTCAGGCTGATCATGATGGCTCTCTGTGACTACCAACTCCTGCAAAATTCTTTGAGCTTTCCTATCCCAGGAGGCTAACAGAAGTGACATTAATTTGCTTTCAGGAATAATATTACCTGTAATTTTCTAAAATGCTGTTTTAACATGACCAAGTTTCTGGGTGGCTGACTGTGAAATTACTGCTTCTTTATAACTGCTTAATTTCAGTCCGTAATGGAAAACCATTATACAGTACCCAAAGGCTGATATGGTAAGTGGCTTTCAGAGCTTTTCGTTTCATAAGTATTTTTGTCAAATTAGTTATAGAATATATAAAGAATCATAAAAAGTTTCGCTCTAGTCTGCCAGAAGCCGTACCTCTGTGTCAGACAAACCTGAAGGTTGTGCCTTCACACCCATCGGCAGAGGGTAAGTCTTTAGCTGGCCCAGACTGTCAACTGAATAAACAAATTGTGCCAGAAAATTAAATTGTTGATAGCTTATCTGAAGGATTATTTGGTCTTTGCCTCTTGCTACTAGCTAACTGAAATGGAAACAAATGTCAGTGTGGGAAATACTCTTATTTTAAAACATAGAACAGAATATTTTAGGCTGTGCACAGTGAGGATGTGTACTTCAGGATGGGAGAGAGAGGCATTTTCAGCATGTAAGAGACAATGGTTTCCTTTTCTTTTGCTTCTCTTCTGTAGTTCTCTTGTTTTACACCTACCAAGATCCTAAGCACCCTAGAGCTACAACTCCCACTTCTTCAAATGTTCTGTATGCCTTTATGTTGAAGCCTAGTAGAAGCCAATATCCCTGCTTTACTCAAAGCTAAGCTGTATTTCCATTCCCAAAGCATCCTTTCAAGATGTGAGTGACTTGTAGGACTGAGCTGACTCTAGAAACAGTCTGAATTCCAAAATAGGAACACAAAGGTATCAAATTGTTCATATAAAATCACATTCTTATAAGAAGAGTATTCCCTATCTGACTTTTCCTTACCTTTACATACTTATCTGAATTTAGTCAGAAAGCATGCAATTTTCTTGCAAGATGATGTGGCTCTGTTAAAATATCAGTTGCAAAACACTGATGACAGTATGTACTCTCAGTACATACTAATATCTTCAGGAACACAGTACTAGATTCATGGCATTTTAAAATATGTTTCAATACATTAGGCTGAACAGTGTTAGCAGAAATAAGTGTGTATTACAGTTCAAAAAATTATATTAATACAAAATGATGAAACTTGTTACTATGTGACGAGCCAAATCTTGGTTCCTCCAAAGTCAATAGATAATTCTTACCCATTACTTGGAGGAATTCACCAGGTAAGATCATTAATGTCTGTTAGTGTCACGCTAGTTTTGAACAAGGCTCTCGTCTAACTAGAAGGTCAGTGTTATAAATCCTTCTACCATTTTTTTCACATCAACTTACCAAAAGCCATCACTCAAATTTAAGACTTAGAAGTTGGTTTGTTGATCCATCAACAGTCATTGCTTAAGTCAGTGTCTATACTTTGACTTATTAATATTGCTAATTTCCCCTCACGAAGGAAATTTCCATAGCCTCAATAGATCCAAGGAGTACATATGTTCTGCCTCCGGAGAGCGTGCCTCAGCCCATGATTGGGATCAAACTCACTTCACATCCAAACTGTTTGAATCTCAGCCACCTGAGAAAGAATAAGTATTTGGCGAGTGACGGGGTAAGACAGGTAGCAAAGCTTTGATGCCGTATTCCTACTAGCAAGAACTGATGGATACCTCAGGCTGCAAGAATCAAGTCTCTCGCTGTACCTCCAGCACTGCTTAGATGTGATATGAAATGCCATCAGGAAGGTAAGGCTCTTCTTATACCAATGTGGGACCTGCAGGCTGAAAACATCAGCTATGGACATTTTCTGGATGGCAGTACAGTCATATGGCACGTAGATGAAATCTTCTGTCACACTTTAGCTGTCTCATAACACTGAGTGTATTGAAATATAGGAAATTTTTCCCATGTTAGTCTTGAATTTGTCCATGCTACAGTAATTTAGCAGTCAGCTGAGACCAGGAGTTCTTCAGGCCTTCAGGAAGCAAAAAAGAATCACAGAAGAACACACTAAGGGAAGATACTGTTTTGTCATAGAATTCTGGGTCTGAATTGCAGGAATATTTTGTTATAGGCCATAAAAAATGAAAAATCTCCATGCTTCTAAAATTAAACTAAAACTCTGTTGCAGTAATTATAACCTTAATAAGGCTTTTTTTACCTTGCTCCCTGGTCTCATCCAGGTTAAAACTAGTAAGTTTACGAGAAGTGTTGGAATATAGATTCAGTACTTTTTTATGCAATGTGTTCTGCTTCAAACAGGAATTAATTCAGGAAGTCCTACTGTATAGAAATCAGACCTTAAAATCACTGGGATATCTTCTGGCCTTGTAATGAATGAATGCATGACTTTATGCCAGGATTAAGCTATTAATTGAGCCTACCCCGCTGAATGTCCTTTGTCTCTGTATCTGACTAAAGCAGTGGCAGATGCTCTTTCCTCTGAAGACCAGGAAAAATCTGTCAATACTGTTGAGTACTAAGCAATATGGACGTCTATTACTGCGCTTTCCTCTTGGCAGGCTATATCAAATTCGTTGAAGATACGGAAACGTATCCCCAAATATTCCTCCTAATAAATTATGAAAATTCCTGCCTTGGAAAGCGCCGCTTTAAGAAGGAAAAAATTTCTACACCATTGGAAGGACAATGCTAGGAAACCAGCATCAATTTTCTGGATGAAATGATAGTTCAGAAGCAATTTGGTGCAAAAGGTCTTCTGCTCTGACAATACATGTGACCTTGGCTAGATGCCTGGATATACGCAGTGAGTAAACACAAAGTAGTGCAGATGATCTTGATCTCTTACGTTCAGTGTGCTAGGACAAATCATATTGGCACTTAAATATGGCTGCCAAAGCTATCTGTAATAACAGTACAAGACAAAAAAAAACTAATAACAGCAGTCTCTGCATTGAAGAATCATGGATCGTTGTGGCTGCAGTAATTCTACTAGTATTAAAGTTTCCTCGAACGGGATACTAAAGATTGAAATAAATAACTTGCAGTAATTCTACTAGTATTAAAGTTTCCTGGAATGGGATACTAAAGATTGAAATAAATAACTCTACATTTTGTTAGTCCTTCTTTCTTTGAAGGGCTTGCCATCCATATAGAAGGATTACATAAGGTCTTAGGATACACACAGAATTTGTACTTGCCTCAATATCAAATGAACATGAAAAGGCATTGGACATATATAAAGTGAGATGGGGGATCAAATGTGAAGTCAGTTCTTTGTAACCATTCTTTTTTCACCTTATTATCTGAGTAGTCTTGGGGTGGCTGTCAGTTAAAAAATCTGCTAAAAAAATAATGAAGATATACAGTAGCTGGTGCACAGGGAGACATGAAAACAAATATTAGAAAGTGTGCAAAAAGCCTCCTTTAAAAGCTTTTCAGTCTCCTGAGGTTTTGAAAAGAGAATCAGCTCTGCCTTTTACAGTAGAAATGCAGCTCTAGGGAGTCATTCCAAGCATTTGTTTAACAAGGGCAGGCTGCTTTAGGAGTCTTCAACAAAAATATGCAAGATAAATACTCAAATGACAATTTTGAGGTGTCTACTGGGTCATCAAGGGTTGTCTAGGCTACATCAATTGCTATTTGCATAGTCTATCCCGCAAAGCCTAAAGCTTAACTTTATGAAGTTGAAAATCCTTGAAAACAGTCCTTGAAAAATCTTTAATTTATATCTGGGACTACTTAATATAGTTTGCTCTTCCATTACAAAAACTTACAGTAAAACAGAGTTTCTCAATGTTTTACCATCAACACTTGACTTCAATCCATTGAGATTTCTCGTATTTTCACAGTATGTCTTGGTTGGATGTGAGTGGATGCCCTGTTCTCTGATGTACTGATTTTTAGCTTCACTGGGGGCCTCAAAAAAATGGAAACGGTGAGAAAAGGCACTTAATAATTCCTTTTTGTGTTCTTATTGTTTAAATTTCATTAATTTTCTTGGGAAATGATACTAGTCTGTGTTTCTTACTGTACAGATATGTACGATTCCAAGTGAAAATGGGATGTCCTTGTATCACCTGAAGTCAGTGATAGAACTCCTGGTTGGGCTCACTAGAGCAGGCATCTAGTCCAGGGCTATCCCTTCTGAAGTTTTTCTTCTGTACCTGCTGTAACTCCTTCTGAGCGTGAGAAACACCAGTGCTTGTAACCCTTACAATAGTCTACCCTTCTTCTTCCCACCTGAATGAATCCCTGCAATTTTCTTTAATTCCTGATACGACCTCATTAGGCAAACTCATTGATCTTTCCCTCTAAAGAGATCTTACTAGATTAGAGTTCATAAAATTTTTGAGAAACACAGGCTGTTTCCAATTATGTCCTTATTGACATTAACAGTCACTTTGCAGTGATACAGCCCAGTCTCTCAATTTCATTCAATACATCTGGAGTGAATCATTACCCTATGTGAGTTTTTATTAACCTTAATAGCAATATTTTCCTCTCTTCTTTCTTTGTGGGTTTTGGATTCCTTTGTGTCTGCTCCTGGCTAGGATTGCTGCTTTGCACACTACAATTCCCACATCCCTAAAGAAGTGCAACATCCACTTCATTCTGTTGTAAAGGCTGTGTGATTATTAGATCTCTATTTTCCTATTGATTTATCTAATTTTGGTATCTGATTGGAGGTTCCTCTTTGCATATTTATTTTTCTTAAAGATGTCTTGCAAGGAGCTTTTTGTATACTGTGTATTTGAACTTCCAAATATAGCACATTATGTTCACTGATTTTCTCTTACCCACAATAGTATTCCTACTTGTGAAGAAATATGCTGAGACAGGTGCAATTTACCGTACATAAAGGAAGAATGAGAAGATGCATTGCTCTTCCCTGATACCTATTTTCGCATGTATATATTTGCATCTACCTTGAAAAACAGATTTTTTTTTTTCAAACGAGTATTTTCTTAACCTTCACAAGATAAAAATAAAGAACAGTTAAAATTAAATTAAAGTTGTAACTTATCTCTTCAATGCTCTAACTCATTGTTGATCAAATCTTCCTACAGTGCTGATAGCAGCTTGTTAATGCTGATCTCATTATAGGTAAGGTTGAAATATTTAATGGCAGGCATAATTTCTTTAAAAAACACTGTACTTAGTAACTAGTGTAATTATACCAGGAGGCATAACAGAAGAGATTAGTGCAATAAGTGACCTAGCTTTAATAATGTCATAAAAAAATGTAATTGCAAAATTATCCACTATGTTATAAATGTTCACTAACATAATATTCAAGTCACTCATCATTTGCAGCACTTCATGAAGTAAGCAATTATTCTTTCCAGTGTACAAATATCAATTCCATTAATTTTAATAATCCCCTCACTCTGCAATCCTGAGAACTGTATATTTAGACATAGTCCAAAATGCCTTCAGCTGTGACTGAAAAACATGTATTATAACAGCCAGTGTTTGGCTGCCAGCTTTTGAAATCTTGGTACTGAGCATACCTAGAAAGATCTAGAGGTCCAGTTTGAGATAAGAACTCAAAATTGCATAAAAATGCCTGCAACCTACTCTAATAAAGACATTGACAATATGTCCCAGATTTCTTTATTTCCAGACAGATTGTGTGCATATATGTTGTCCATCTGTCCATCCATCCCTGTCAATCTATCTCACAGTATTTTAGTATTATACCTTCAAGACTTAGATCAACCCCAAAAAAGTAAAAAATTAAAAAAACACAAAAAAAAAAAAAAAAAAAAAAAAAAAAAAAAAAAAGAACGAAAATGGAAAGCTTGATAAAAATCTATGTGTGGGGTTTTTTTTTCAGTCCTGTAAGAACTTTATTATTTAACAGGATGAGGAATGGATCTGGTTCTTTTGTTCCCTGAACTGCATTAAGCTATTGTCAGAATGAATAAGAAAACCGTATTTTCTCTATGAAGATGAATTAGTCAACTGCAATAGTAGTTCTCCTTCAAATTGCATTTGAAGATGCATGGCATTTTCTGCTGTGTAAATGTCTGCATATGGGGGAACCTGCTGGACCGATCCACAAAACCAATGCATGGTTCTTCCCTGCATCCAATAATGGCTAAGGTTTTTATTATAATAGATAAAATTATTTCCGAGGTATTTCGTATTCCTTGCCTTTTTGCTGTTTGGTGTTTATCTTCACTGGTTGCTTGTTACTGTACATTTTGTTGCAAACTCTTGTGAACAGAGAATTCTTTAAGATGTGTGAACTGAACCTGGCACATTGTGGACCTTTCCTCTAGGTACTCCAGGAGGACAAGCCACAACGCCTCTGTTGTGAAATCTCAGATAAAAATGGGCTTAATGAAACAAAACACACTAGGTCTGAAAACTGGAGAAGTTTCAAAGCTATATTACCAGACTAATATCCTAAGAAAAACTACATATGCAGTGATAAGAAAATAGCTATGTGCAAATACCTTCCTCCACTGAAAACACTCCACCCTGTCTTCTCAGATACTAAGGGTGCGGTTCCTCTTGCCCAGTTCAGACTGTGTGAAAGGTGCCTCATGTAAGAAAGTCACTTAGACTCCCTTTACAGCTGAGAAAGAGAAGAAACCTTGGAGAATAACTCATCTTCTGTACCTTAGACATCCAAGGTTGAAACAAATTGCTTTTGAAAACACATCTTGCTTTCCAGGAACTGTGATGGAAGCCTCAATTGCTCCTTACTGAGTCCAAATGCTCATTGTACTGATGTTGGGCTTAGATTAGACACCTAGCTTTCAGGCAGCTAGTATGTCTGATGAGTGCCATCTGTATTATCTTTAGCACAGAAATGCAGTGTCCCATCAAGTAAGATCATGTCTTTAGAGGTAGCATCTGCCATGAAGCAGACTAGAAATTTTGCATCTTGCAGGGAAAGTCTCTCTTCCCCTTCCTACATAGCTCTCTACAGAAACTCCAACAATCAGGTTCAAAAGATTTCAACAATGGAATGAAATTCGCAATGATTTATATGAAAGCAGGGTTAGACCAACACTGAACTTTGCTGAAAACATCATTCATGATGATCATATTGCAGACCTGCTGGCTTTTTTCAAGACTGTGCAGAGATGGCTTTTCAGCCACACCTGCTTACTTCTGACTTCCAGAGTTTCCAGTAAACTCTGCCCAACTGGAGTTTTTAGGGATGGGGAGGTAAAAAATGTTATCATACCAAACATAGACTTCTTAGGCTTTCTCCAGCAGTATTACCTGTTGGAAGCAAAAAGAAAAATACCCTGCACTAAATTGCAGGGAAAACAGTTTTGGAAGCATTACCGAGAACAGTGAGCTTTGTTTGTCAACTACTATTGCTAAAGGTATCGTATTCGCTAGTATTTCTAGGGTGTAAGTTCCATGTCGCTGCTGCTCTTTCTTGTAACCTGGGCCTGTTTTCAGTGTTCTGTGGTCATCACTTCCAGTTTGTATTTCATCTCCGTGACTTCTTATTTTTTAGTCTCTTGTGCAGTTTTTTTATGTCAATGCTAAGAAACAGTGATTTAGATATTTTAGCTAAGCTCTAAATCCTTTTTCTACTTTTATGCATATTCCTTCTGTAATGCTCAGTCTCTAAAGAAAAAACACACATCCCACAATATCTTGAGTGGCTAGTTTTCTATATTGCAAGTGCAAATACTATATAGCTTAATTCAGATGACACTATGTAAGATCACATGTTGGGTTGCAGTGAAATTATTGCATGTAATTATATGCTGCTGTTAAATTATATAAAATACATAGCTCAAATGTATTACATGCTGATGAGGTGATTTACAAAAAAATTTGTGTAAATTTAGAAATTTCTGTATTTTATATTTGTAATGAATAGAGTGTGGAAAACTGTTACTAGAGTTATACAGATCTAGGGCAAATTAATTCCTGGTGTAGTGCCATTAATTTGATGGGAGTTACATCAGAGCTATGAACTCATTCAGTTATTGCTAGCACCATCTGGAAATTTATAATGCCACAGCAATGTTTCACTTGCTGAAGACACATTCATTCTTTTTGTTTAGGATGGGAAGACAGGGATTAAAAATTGAAGATCACTTTAGCTTGTTCTATATCATCTTAAATTCCCTTGTAGGCTTTGTTATGTTTGGATGGCGATATGTGAATTTAAATAATATTTAAATAAGCGTAATAGTGCAATCAAGAAAAGACAAAATAGGCCTCCTGAGGCAAAACAATTTCATGAATATCAACATAATACTTTTGCAGTAGGAGGGGATCTATAGAAGTGAGGTTTCCTTTGGTGTATGCAGATAGCCATCTCTGTCTGCCCTTCCTGACACAACTTTGTATCTCTGAGTTGACGTTGGCGTGTAGGAACCTCACTCCCAGGCCGAGAAGAGACCTGTATCACGAAGTCCAGCTCTATTCTCTCATGGTTTACCACATTGCATAATTCTACCAGAAATGTCAGAAACTTCATTTTATCTTCCATTTGTTTAGGAGGTTATGTTGTTTGTTCTCATTATTTTTATTGGCACTGAGTTCAGAAATTTATTTTCCAGTGATTATAAACCTTTGTCTAGTTTGAAAGTACGCTTTATCCACATGGAAACATCAAATGGAGGGATGGAGCACACGGCTGACAGTCACTTACCTCATCATCAGTCTCATTCAGTCGTACAGAACAGGGCGAGAATTCTTGTTAAATGTAAGGGTTTTGCCGAAATATAAATATTGAGGTGTGTTAGTAGGTGTTTACCCTAAGTTCACTGGTAACATAATTTCACAATTTTGCCTGAAGGTGCCTATCCTTAGAGGTTCGTTTGCCTATTAGGCCTTTGTTATTTGTGTCTGGTTTGTATTTACAAACCCCACAGTATTCATCAAAACTGTTCACCTTTGAAATTAATGGAAATGTTGCTGTGTAGTTCACTAGAAAATGCCACCTAGGAAAATTTGTATGCAGAATGTTTCAGTAATTACAGTTTATTTTTATTCAGCCAGGATACAGTTAAAAAATAAAAGAAAAAAATTCTTTTCCAATGAATTTTTAATTTAAATAAGGTGATTATGTAGCTATTTGATGCTAGGATAATGAACTTTATCCACTATTTATAATAAATTATTGTAATGAACCTAGATAGTCCCATAGATGTGTGTGTTTATATAAAGAAGAGAATTTGTGCAGCATAAACCAGATAATTTATCTTTGCTGCAGTCAGCTTGGTAGACCTGTTGCCTTTGGAATTCTAATAACCAGCAATTTTCATGTAATGAAAAGCAGAATACAGAGTATTTTAAAATACTCAGAAAGAGAATTTCTTTTCAAGGACAGTAAAAGCATAAAAATGTCTAAAGAGTCACTAACAGCAAAAAAACCCAACCAAAACACCATCCTCAAAACTGAGTGCCTTACAAGAGATTATGAAAATTATCAACCAACCCAGTAAATCAGGTCTAAAGATGTAACAACAAAGCTAAAGAACAAAGAGGGGGGGGGGGAAATTGAAGAGCAAATGTCAATTTTAAAACAGATTCTCGCAAGTACATCTGCCCAAATTGTCAGTGTTATAACATTTATTTTTTATTTGCATGTAAAGATGTGCTGAAGGGGAGACTTTCTGTTCACTGCAGGGACCCTTGACACAAGATGACTGACGTGATATCCTGTCGTGTAAACAAATAGCAGCCAGGAAGGTGAGTGATGGGTCAAATCCCTGTCTATCACCCCAAATTCACTGCTGTTATGACTTAATTTCTTTGCTCCATTTCTGAAGCCTGTGACCCAGAAAGATTCACTTCTATGTTTGCCGGTGGAGGCCCTACGCACGGGGCACTTAAAGCAAGGAATGCACTGTGGGGGGGCATTTTCTGAGGTAATACTTTAACACGAGCTCTGTTCCCAACTGTACACCTAAAAAAACTCGTATTTTGTTGTTGGCGCAGAATAAATTACTCCTTTCTATGAGCTGAGGTGGGGGAAGGGGCAAGTTCTGTCCCAGCTGCGTACCAGGATTACTCCTCCTGGTTGTCCTACACCACCCCTCCTCTGAAAGACACGATCTGCCTCATGGGCTTTGACGTGCCAAAAGTCAGCTGTCTCCGCTGACTGTTTACTTGGTAGCATACGGTTACATTTCGTTTTTACTGCTGTTTAACCAATGCTTTCTGACGTAACATCTTTCCATGTTGAATGTTATGGCATATTTGACAGTGGTTAGCGACAAATTTCAACGTCCGTGACTGCAGCAGAGAAGCAAGACTTTGGGAAGTTTACGCTGTCACATCCCCCAGCACCAAGAGCACCAGCCATATTTCTCTCTTTCTCTGTTGTCCAGCAGTTTGACTGCTGACAGCCAGAAGGATGTTTTACCACAGGAGGCAGAGCCGAGACACGTGAAAGTTTAGCTATAGCAGAATCCTGGCTGCATTTAGGCAAAGCACGAAAATCTGCAAATGAAGCCTCCAAAGACATGAGGTACTAAAGTAGTTTACATTGCTAACATTCGTCACAGAGTACAGGCATCATGCCATCTCTGTTCCCCACAGAGAAATAAAACTCGGGCAGCTTTCTGAATTCACTTCCAAAAAGATGCAAAGCTCAACGTTAAAGTAATGAATTGGTGTTTTGTTCTTACCATCCGCACCAAACAGTTTATCTAATGTCCAGCCTCAGGACACTACACAGCCCAAGAGAAAGGGTCGTCTTTGTTCAAGAGGACTTTCCTATGCAGAAACAAACCTGGCTCAGGGAGAGGGAAATAGTCTAGGTAGCACACGGTAGGTCTCAGTAGCAATCATCACCTCTGCTTCCTCCTCTGGCGTGAACATTGCTAGAGGTTTTGGTTGCTACAAACATAACAGCCATCCACAAGGGCCCAGGTGCATCACTACAGCCTCTCACCGAGAGCCCCTACACTGGGATGATTGCACTGCCCTGTCAAAGGCCTTCAGAACCTGCTGGGGTGGAAACCGGGATGACGAGCACAGGCTGTAACTGAGAAATGTATAGATGTCTCGGTGCTGCTCTGAGGGCGTTAGAAATGAGGTGTGCCACCACTCGAGAGCAAAGGTTGTCCCTGCACGTTGTGTGGTTTGTAGCTGACATAGGGAAGAAAGAGACAACATGTTGGTTACATTCTTATACGAGCTTAAAGTTCCGTGTGGCTTTACAAATTTGTCAGCTAGTAAGTATGCTATCCAACCTATGTAGCGTTGCCTTGATAAGTTGCCATCAGTTTGGACAGGTGAAAAAAGACCCAAACTCAATAAACAAGCACTGATACAATTTATTGGTGCTGAAGGATTTATTTGGTTGCTACTGTCAGTGTTAGTGTCTCATCTGTCTCCTCTGCAGCCTGAAAAGTTTCTGCAGTGAATCACAGACACTCAAAATTCCTTTTCGACTGATGTTTCGAGTGTTGTAAGCGCGGAAGGAGAAGGAGAGAGAATGAAAGTGGGGTCTGCAGAACAAAATCTATAGAAACAGATCAAAGAAACTAGCTTGAGCAAACAGAGCTTCAGCATTGGAAACCCCAAATCAAAGACTTTTCATGTTTGGGTGACAATTTAACAGCCATTAAACTGATGCCACTTTGGCAAAGGTCTGTAAAATGTTTCATCTGGTATAGACAGGCTCTGATGGTTAGGAGCTTATAACAATTACTGTTTGTTGGCTGAACCTGGTCTCTGCTTCTGAAGCATTACTCGAGTTTTGGCAAAAAAGGATGAGCAGCAAGATGTGTAGTCTTGTATTATTGGATCATTTTCACTGTACACCTTCTCCCATAGAAATAATAATAATATTAGTAATAAGAAGAACAGCAGCAACAACCCAGTCCTTTGTTTCGTCAGAGTTTGATCTGTCTTGTTCAATTAAGACAGAATTGGATGCACTTTTCTGAGCATGCCAGTCTTTATTCTCTGGGGACACATTTCCACATGAAGAAAGGGCTCTGAAGAATCCTCTCCCAGCTTTCGCTAGAACTCTGTGGTGTGCTCCCAGGACATCTAGCCTCTGACCAACCGCAGCCGTATCCTCAACCTTATCCACACAGATACTCTGTTCAGGACTGGATTCACATAGACTTTTTTTTCCCCAGCTTAGCCTTTTTCCAAAATAGGCTGTGGTTCTCAGATGTCGAATCCCTCCCTCCCTCCCCAGCAGCAGGGCAGGGGCATCCAGAGCTGCATCGCTGCTGGTCCACGGCACCTGGTCAGCTGTCGCTTTAAAAGCACTTACCTGCAATGATAAAATCATACACTGCTCTTACTGCAGTGCAAAACATTTATTAACACTGACAGTCGAGTAATGAAGTGACTGAAACAATTAATTTTCATGTTGCCATTGATCTAGGCTCTGGAAAAATGTTACGCTGATTCCTTATGAACATCTGAATACTGGGAGAGGGGGAAGAAAGGAAGTCCCGTGTTTCAGCACTTTCACCTTTCTGCTAGACATTGCCAAAAGGCCACTGTCTTTGGATTGCTTTCCTGGTTTCAAGTGCCAGAAATCTGATATAGTGTTATTTCATGGTTTGCTGAACACAGGGAGAATTGCAACCAGCAGTGCATCTCTGCAAAATCAGTGTAACCCTCGCTTGGTTTCATACTGTTTTGGAATCCAGTGAAATAGCTTCACTCTCTCTGTTTCACGATGACAAATCATTAGCAATGTTACCATGAGACCAAAGTTGGAATGGGCATTGAATATTAAGATGAATGTATCTATTGATCAATTACACATTGTTTTTTTCCAATACAATAATAACATTAAATAGTATTGCAACATATAAAAGAAATCCAGACTCACTGAAAATGAGTGATTGCTCTAAAGGCAGGAGATGAAAACCAGGTTTTCCCAAAAGGCAGGATGCTGTCAGTTCCTGCGTTTCTGTTTATAGCTCTACACTTGGAACCACCGCTCCGGTTAAGGGTACAGCAGAGTGCCCCGGCTCAGTAAAGAGCTTTGGGCTGAAGAATAGACTGTGTGTTGGTAACAGTAACCATCAAACAGGCACAACCAAAGGGTAACATCGTCTCAATGTTTCGGAAGGCAATTGGATCTGCATCTTACGTACACGGGCGCAGCTCCACCGAAAATAATGGCGTTATATCAGTTTATGTTGAGATTTGCACCTACTGCCTTCAGTAGAGCGGTGAGCACTCACAGCAGACACGGGCGTCATCTCATCTCCTTTCAGCATCTGGCAGAAGAGCAGGAGAGGTCTCAGGACACGGGAGGTACCCGGGGGGTTACCGGGTTTTATCTGCTCAGTACACCTGACTGCAGAAGCGTCTCCGAAGGGAGCAGGGACAGCAGTGCCGCTGGCAGCCAAGGGCAGGCAGCCACAGCCTCCCAGCACCCCGTCAGCGTGGCTGTACTGGGCTGGGGCGGCTGTACTGGGGCTGGGGGCAAACAGATGGTTAAAGTTCAGTTATGAGTGTCCCAGAGACGCTTGGTCTCTGCGATACCCATTGTCTAGCACAAACAAAGCCTTGATGAATGTTAAAGCAACTCTAAAATAAAAATAACCATAAGACTGCTTCTGCAACTCTGAAATTATTGAATCCAGAATCAATACAATGCTTGTATTGAAAGCCATACTAGGGAAGAAGGTTTTCTGGAAAGTAATTAATTATCTAGTTGTTTCTACCAATCATTGTAACCATGGCAGTGCTGCTTAAAACCTTAACACTGATCACACCCAGGTGCTACATTAACGTGTGGGAGAAGTCTCTGCCTCTAAGGTCTTTGCATCGGCTGTGCACGCAGCACAAATGCAGATGGGTGCCCACGCTGGGTGCAAGGAGAGCAGCTGAGGCTGATGTCTGGGGAACTGACCCTTCATTTCACCTCCAGAGCCAGGGTCTGGATCAACCTTACTGTGTTACTGTCCCTGAAGTTCCCTACTCTCTTCTGCAGACCTCCTTCCCCATATGCCTGTTCTCAGACACTCAGCATGATCTGCCTGTGTGCAGATTTATAATTTGGTAAACAACTAAAGAGAGGAAAGGAGAAGTCAGTTTGGCTGTAGCTTGCCTCATATGACAGTTTACAGTGGCTGCCAAGCCATCTTCAGCCAGCAGAACCATAGCTCTCAGCAGTAATTTGCAGAGACTCACTAACCGGTCTCTGGAGACAGCTCTGCAGGAGCTAAGGAGGAGCCCTTCTGCTAGATGTGACCTCAACCATGTTTTTGAACAGCATGCTTGGAGAGAAATGTGGCGAGCATTTACATCACTTGCTGAAGACCACTGTTCCACTGACAGCAGGGTAGCGATAGGCATGGACTCATGTCAGGGAAGTCAAAAAGGCAGTGACAAGTAGCGATTTCACTAGATTCATTGGAAATCCTAAAAAAAATAAGTACGAGTAATAAAGTAAGTAGCAAGAAAAACTGAAGTGTAGGAAAATTTTGTCTCTCTGACATGTAGGACAAATCAACACCTTCCACCACATTGGCTACCGGAGTTGGCAGCCTTCTAATAATTTATGTGTAAATTTTTCATTGAAATATTTGTTCTGCAAAAATCTTTAGAGAAATGTGACCTACAAATCATAGCATGTATGGCATGTGTTGCTGCAAATGAATCTTAAGGGCAAAATGAATGTCTGGCCCCTGGTGTGGGAGCGTAGTCACCAATTTCGGTGAGGTCGCTCCACCTTTTTCAGTCTACTCTCTGGTCAACAATTTGCTCTGGAGAATGTCTTTCAATGCTGTATTTGTTTATATCACGACCCTACAAAATTTAAATTTCCGATAATCGTTGCATTTCTTACCCAGAGTAAAGCATTGTCGCCTGACACAAGTTTTAGCCTCATTGCTGCCAAACCCACCGAGCTGACCCAGCCGAGAAGTAACAGGAGGCAAAAGCACCGTTCACCCTGATCAGCTCCTGGATTTGGTCTGGTATAGATCCGCCAAAAGCCTGTGCTAGCACTGCGTAAGGAGAAGTGTAAACAGGCACCGACAGGACATTAAAAGCACAACAAAACACAGGTTTATTACTGCATTTTTTTTAAAAAAGTTGTCTTAGAGGAGTGCTTGCAGACTGCATTCTGGCTTCACTACCAATTTTTCTTGTACAGTTACCTCCCTATTTCCTTCTTTAATAACTCAAGAGGTTTTTCAGGACTTGTTCTTTTTCTGTTATCTACATTTTATTTTCATTAGAAAAAGGAAAATGCTTTTTCGTTTTTTTCCCTGTAATTATTTTCCATGAAGTCTATCTTGAAGGTCCTCTCAAATTTAAGTTTCGTAGTGATTTTGATTTCTCTGATTCCTACGGTGAGCTTCATGTCTCATCTTAGCCTCTACTTCCTCTCTTTCAGTACTCCTGACAGCAAATACCTCTCTGAAAGTCATTTACAAATGATGAGGTGCACAAAAATAATGCCAGCACTCAGTTCTTCAAGACAATTATTTATATTTTCTTGTAAAGACAGAAAAATAAGTTGTTTTGTTTTGTTAATAATGCAAAAGTTAACGGCCCTGTAAATGGCTGGGAAGAAAATCCCTGTGTTCAGGTTATCAGCAAGGCTTTAATTCAGCAGCTGTGCACTAACGGAGAGCCTGGCTCAACAACTGGCCTGGTGCATCTGGGGAAAAGTCCACAGGACAGATAGAAATCTGCATGTACAACTGAATGGGTCTGGTCTCAGCTAATTACCTTTAGTTAATGGAAGGAGAGGGGCACTTCCTTCCAATATCTACAGTAACAGGAGAAAAAATAATCCCTGGAGATGTTTCTGTTTTCTGTAAGGGGTCCTACACAGAGGGTTTAACCTAGACCATTGGCTGTTAGTAGGCTAAAGCTAGGTGTAGGATCCCATGGAGCAAAAGGTAAACAATAATTAGACAACATCCAGAGAGTTACAGCAGTTACAAACAGCATCATCTGGCCACCCCTGCAATCAGCCTCTGGCTTCTGTTTTAAGGGTGCACATCCATTGTACCCTGTGGTTTTCAGAGCGACTGCAAGCCCCTGTTGGAAATAGTGGGATCATCTGTTGGAATCATCACTCACTGCTTAGAAAAATATCTGTCTGTGCATTTTGCATGGACCAATTAGTTGGCAATAAGATATGTGCATTGTGGTAACTATCCCTTTGAAAATGGCATCTTTAATAAACACTTGGAATATTTGAGTGGAAAATTTATCTTTGGCTTTAAGAGTTGAGGGAAAATAATCTGGCCCTTTTCCTTGTCTCTTCTGCTTTTTGCAACCGATCTGAGAGCAGAGCCTGCAAGGTTAGCCAGGCAAATCTAAGCTCAGTGTTACTCCCAGTGCACCCCTCCTGTCCCCTTCCCAACCACTTAAACAGTAAGGCTTCCTCTCTCTTTCGGTGCTGCCAGCCAACACCCAGGTACCGTTTGGCTTCGCTGCATTTAATTTGACTGTTTCCTACCACTTCTTTGACCCAGTATGTTGGTGTGCACACAGGGGCAACCTGTGTGCAATTAGGCAGAGCTCGTCACTGTCTCCAAGCGCAGGCATGAGAACTTGGTAATGATCGGAAAAACTCCGGTAACAGTAAAGGAGTTGGTAACATCTTTGCTTCAGTCTTCTGTTAGCTTTAATTCTAATATTCACTTTAAAACTCTGTTCAAGAGGATGAATAAATGACTTGATTAGTCAGAAAAAAGAATCAGCTAAGATTTAACAGCATCACCCAGCCTGAAGGGATCTAATTCTGGCTTCCAGTAAAGTAGTGTGAAAAAATTGTTTTCACACCCATGGGAATTGTTACATGACTGCAAAAATCTCCCCATCGAAATGAAAACGTCCCACTGCCATACCTTCTTCTGGCTTAAGCCTGTGAACTACAACCCTGGCTGCCAGTGCAGCAAATAAAGAGAAGGAAAAAAAGGGGTGAGAAAGGCAGTGTGTGTGTGGGAGCCTCCAAAGCACAGAGCCACAGCTTGTGACACCAGAGGGCAATGTGCTCTTGTGATAGCGGTTGTGGGACAAAAACATGAGCCTGAAAAATCTGCACCACAGGCAAAAGCTCTGCTGAAAAAAGACCACAGTTTTGAAAAAACAAAGCTTACACGGTAGTGTGCTAAGCTATACTGTCAGCTTTGCATGGCGTACAGGTACTGGTTACAGCGAATGCTTTTTTTTATCAATTTTAAGATTTAGAGTGGATCACATGTACAATGTCAGCAGACATGCAATGTCAAGGGAAGCTGAAAATCTCAAGCACATAAGTGCTCTGGGTAAACATGGTCTAAAAACACCTATATTCACTTTTTTCTTTAAGTGCGAAAAATAATCACAAGTCTTACCTGAACCGAAGTGGGAAACAATTGCTCATGTAGTGGCTCAGTAAAAATGAAGGTCCTAATAAGTTAATAAGCATATGTGATATTGGAATAAAAGTTAAAAAGTCAGTAATGCCATGCTTTTCTTTAATAAAAGTATTGAAAACAGGTGTGCTCCCTCCTCCCCCAGTGCCATTTCCACAGGGGGCTTATTAGCATCAAACTTAAGTGAACTGAAGTGATGCAATCTCCCCCTTCCCTGCAAATAAACTAAGGCAGAACTGTTGGTTGCCTGGTCAGGGCTGTGCTGGAGCCTGGTGGAGCCCCCGGGAAGGTACCTGTGCTCAGGCCCTGGGTGATGGGCAGCTCTCCTGGGCAGATTTGTCTTTAACTGGGTATTTATATCTGTTAAGGAACCAACATCTTACATGGAAATTAAAGGTAAATAGGAAAGATTTTATGAATGGCCTGAGGGACAGGTGTGAGGGAAAAATCCTCAAAAGGATTTAAGCGTCACAGTGTCAAGTGTTAATTTGCTGGTTTCTGCGGTCCTTATCTGATGAGTCAGAAATAGATGCGTAAACCCGGGGTCTGCGGAGTGGTTAATGGTCAGATTTTTCTGAAGGGGCTGGAACAGGGGGGTGCAAATTAACCAGCAGCATTGGGTACAGAGACTGATGGACCTGACTTTGTCCTAAAAGATCTTAAAACTTCCTTCCCCCTCTGGGGGCAGCCCTAGTCCTTTGGGCACAGGTAGAGTGTATGTTGAGGGGCAGATGAAGGACAAGAGAAAGCCCAGAGGAGGGGAGCAAAGGTGATTGAAGGTGTGCAATGGCCAGTGGATGTGTGGTGCGAAGAAGGTGAGGAGGCATGATGGTTCAGTGTTTCTCCTGTTGAAAGAACTAAGGGGCATCAAGAGAAATCAGCTGATAACGGACTCAAATGGTCTTCATAGACATTGTGGATGCTGGAAGCTTACATTGATTTGTGGAAGGTGAATCTGGTACAGAAATTCCAGTGAGGACTATTTAACAAACAGATACCACCTCTCTCTCAAGGATTCACGAATCCTAGCCACGAACCTGTGGAGCTGGCAGAGACTAGTGGGAAAGGCTTTCCTTGTTTCTGTGCTGTTCCCTAGGGACCTGCTGTGGGTCACTGGTGGAGACGGCCATGCAGGAGAGGGATTGCTGGTTTGAGCTGGGACAGCTGTATCTTATGAATTTAATTCTACTTGCTGTTGTTTTTCCATTTTGTACTGAGTAATGCCATTTCCCATTTTCTTTGGGTAAAGGAGGGGAGAATGTGTATAACTTTAAAGGTTAGAGGTTAAGTTACCTGGTTCTTCTTCTACCTGCCCCTACCATCCACAGCTGCATCAAATCCACATTATCACTTTGTCTTAATTATCACATTATCTTCTAGGGGATTTCAAATATCTTGTTGTGGCTTATGAGAATAACTAACCTCACTTGTGTGCAAGGATTATGTAAAAACTTTGAAAGAGGCACTAATTAAAACTGCAGATAAATGGAAAGGGGGATAAAATGGAATAAGGCTTGGTCAGAGGTACATCCTGTCAGGCTATCCTGATACCTGTTTTATCAAAGAAGATTGATAAGAATCTCCATTCATGTGTCTAGAAACAAACAAAAAAAAAGATGATTCTGTAGACGAAAGCGGTAGATCAAATCTATCTGACCTTGAGCAAAGCGTCTGATGCAATATCACATGGGAAATGATTAGCTAAAATGGTGAAGGTGGAGATTATTACAGGAACTGAGAAGTGGTAAAGAGCTCTCTAAATGAGAGATGACAATGAGTCATGCTGGGAGGCAAATGATCAAGCTGAAGGAGATTGCTAGACAATTTCCTCAAGGACTGGTCTCAGGACAGATCTTATTTAATATTTGCAATAAAGACCTTGGCATAAAGGACAGGAGCGTGACAATGAAATTGGCTGATACGTATGGGAGGCATCTGTAGTGTATGGCAGTACTGGAGTCTTGTACATTGACCTGGGGTGATCTGGAGGACCAGAGGGTAGAAATGGGTACAGTAGGAGATAGGCCAAGGACACACATCTTGGGGCTAATGACATGAGTCTGCGCTAGGATCTCAGTGGTGAGAAAAGAGATTTGGAAGAAGGTCTTTTACTCCAAGAGATCGAAAGAGGTTGGCTTAGTTAGCAAAGTAAAATGATGGCTCTGATGGGGGTGGAGAGGGTGGTTGTCTCCAGCATGTCCCAGAGGAAACTGCTGGGATCTGAGAAAAACTAGTTTGACTAAATGATGGGTTTGTGACAAAGCTATTTGGGGAAGAACCAGCTGTTACCAACATTGTCAAAAGTTCCTTGTTAAAGAGAAACTAATTGATCACTATAAGAGAAATTAATTGATCACCGACATTATAGGTAGTTATTTATTAAAGAGAAATTAATTGGACAAATTGTTTAGAGGACAGAGAGCGTATCCACAATACCGAACTGTGCAAACTCAAGACAAGGAGGTCATCCAGCAGACACCAGAGGATGGACACCAGAGGACAGCCACCAAGGGTCCTAAAAGACCCCAGAAGACCCTTTCCATAATTGACTGTGCATGCCCAAAGGGAAGGCACCATATGTAAATGATTTCAGGGAAGAGTAATGAACGTACATCCTGATTCCAGGAATTACAATGAATATGTATCTATATAATTTGTTCATGGTAACAGTTGAGTATGCACATTAGGTGGAGCGATCCCCCGTGCATCCAGCTCCACAATAAAGAGAATGCCTGCTTCTTAATACTACATTGGTGTTAAGAGGTTTATTCCCGATTTTGGTGACACAGCCATAAATCAGTTGCAGCTGCAAATTGTAAAGACTTCTTACCATCTAAAGATTGAGAGCATGGAGCCAGATTTTTAGAAGGAATAGTAAGACTGAAAAATAAATCTAGTTTTAAGATGATACTTTATAAGCTTGTATTATTGATTATATGGTAACACCTGCTTGTAATGTCTGAAACTAGACTCAGTTACTCAAAAGTCCTCTTCCAGCCCTACAATCCTTGCAGTCATTGGGTTATAGGCAGTCTTACTTTTACTCAAAACGTACTGAATTCTTTCATTCAGATAGACCAGCTTCAACAGAGACAGTTGCCATCCCAAATGCCTGTTAGCACAATGACTAAGATACACACCCAGGCAGGAATTGAACCAGGTCACCCTTGGGAAAATAAATAAATTAAGGTAGGCAGAACCTTCATTCTTTTCTCGTTCCAAATTCTGCTGCCAGCATCTTAGTAATGTGTTTCTCCTTTCAAGCCATGCTAAGATAAAAGGTGCACCAAGCTGGCATAGTGTCACAGATCGTAAGGCCGGAACAGATTGCTTGGGTCAGCTGGTCTGACCCTTGGCATTTTTCAAGGCTATGTGGTACATTGCTTTCACTACCTTATCTTATAATGTCTCAGCTGATACCAATGACCTGCAGAGCTTTTCTTGTCCCTTGGAAGAAGAATTAGATGATTTCTATTCAGCAAAGAATTTATTAAAATCGTTTTAGTTCCTTTCCATGTTTATGATCTGTCCTGAAGTCGATTTATGTTCCTAAAATGTTTCATTCAAAGTCATTCAGTGCTGCTGGCATATTTGAGAGTAAGAACTTTTCATATGGTACTTATTATTCCTGCTAATCTGTAATTAGAATTTTCATCATGATATATAGTAGGTATTATAAGGCTGGTATAAGGCTTTTGATGTTGCTGCTGTTCCCTGACTGGATGGGCCATAAGGCATCCAAGCTCTTTCAAAAAAACTACTGACCACTTCCCAAACAAACACTTCTGTATTTGGGTAGGGTTTTGCAACACGTTTCCTTTCCGCAAGTATCATTGACTACAGAAGTGCTCTGCAGAGCAGCGTTCACTGAAAATGATGGCTGGTGCTGTGATGGAGGTAACACTGAAATATGGGCTTTACTTGGAACATTCAATTACAGGCATCACGCTGCTCAGCTTTGCAGTTTTATACCACTGCTAGTAGCATACTTAGCCAAAACTTTTAATCATCAGCTTCGGTCATTCTTAATCTTCTCAGCTCATGAGTGTGTGAATATTCCCTTTTTTCCTATAAATTGTTCCCTTGAACAGATAGTGATCACGGTTGCTGCTTGCCTGGGTAATTGCTACTGTGTTGTATCTGACGGTCTTGATATGTGACCTTCATTAGCCTGACTTACGCTGGAGTTAGCCACAATATACAACAAGAGAAAGAAATCAGTACCTGACCTTCCCATATCTGTAGAAAGCGCCTCTGTGTGTTTTATGTAGATTAACGTGCACACCTACAAATACAAGTTAATCTAATTCTTCATTGTTCTCAAATTGTGGGTGTGATTAACACATTCAAAATCAGAATCTTGTTGTTTAGTTTTCCACGTGTATTGTGGAACTAGGAACAATGGAAGAAAATTACATCAAGTGCTGCTTTGCTGCAACTCCCAACTCCTCAGGAAAAAAACCCTGCAAGGATATAGGCATCGCTGCTTGTTCTGCAGAGATTCAGAACAATACTGCTTGCCATCTGCTGAAATATAGTAACAAGACTGGATGGCACACTTCTGTGGGATTTTCTTTTATTCCAAATGCTGTAGCAGAAACAGAATCCTTTGAGGAATGGAAAGAATAAAGCAGCTGTGGATTTTCTGTATGAGAAGAGCAAGATTTATTTTATGTAAGCAAATGTGAGAAGGAAAACAAAGAGGAAAACGAGCTGATAAGACTGGTGGAAATTTCTGAGTATGGATGATTCTTCCCTTCTGCATGTCAAACTTTTAGATGACTAGCATGTTTAAAACATCCTTGGGATAATCTCACGGTGAAGATAAGTACTGAATTCAAAGAGGAAGAGCTGAGAGAAAATTCCCCATCATATATATTCACTTGGCCTGTCTATTTGCAAGTCTTTGATGTACTCCCGTGTCTAATACAAGCAAGGTGGCTTCAGCGGCCACCTAAGAACCTCCTTAGCTAGTCACAGCTGTGACCTATGTAAGTGCTGTCTGCCAGCTCCCACAGCTGCTTTTTACTTGCTGCTTGCTTCAGGTGCTCCTTAAGTTCACAGATGACTACAACTCCGTCTGTAAAGCTTTCCAAGGAATCTGCTCCTGACCATGTCCAGAACTGCAAACCACCAAGGGCTGAGCAGCCAGACCCCAAAAGTTGTGTGATGCCTAGGGCACACAAACTCCAGTTTTGAAAGGTTTTTCCCTATGTTTAGGTGATGGCATCACTGGTGCCTCTGTGTACCCGATGGCAGACAGCATCGTCACAGTGTGAGGCTGTGGTTCCAGCGCCCATTGCCAGGAGAAAGCAGTGGTGATACCACCAGACTTCCATGTCAGCTACGTGCCTGTTTTGACACAATCAATAAAATAGCAGTTTGATGGTCAGGGGGTAGGAGGAGGTGGCTTTTATCCACACATTTATTAACCTGCAGGACCACAACTCTGCCTCCTTCCATGCTGCCCCACATCACACTGTGCTGTGCCACTTCTGTCTCTGCCCTGACTGCTTAGACTCTACAGTAGACATCTCTGGCTGTTCAGCTGCAGGGTCAGAGGTTGATTGCAGGTGTCTGCCAGACGGTTGTAGGTCAAGGTAGTGCGAAAGGAAGAATTAATTTGAACATCTTATCTGGCCGGTGTAAAATTACCCCCATTGCAAATATATCGAAACCAAGGAACAACTTTCCAGACGCTGACTTTTCTCCCTTGTTCCTTCTGTTCTGTCTTTCCTAGCATTCACTTTGTTGCTACATCCTTTAGTGGTTCCCAGTGCTTCCTCCCTTCCCGTTATCCCTGGTGCAACACAGTTATGTGCTTGAGAGGGTGAGAAAGGATGCTGCCTGTGCTAGAATCAAATATTCTCTCTGAGGCTTAAAATCCTGTAGCCATGTCTATATTGGCTGCTGCTGCAGTTACCCACAATACAGACCACACCAGGAGCAGAGAAAGACGACAGCTGGATGTTTAAGGATGTTTAAACTTACCGGAGCATATTTTCACTGGGAGCAGAAGGAAAAGTGTTATTCTACATGTCCCCAGAAAATACAGTTTTATTTGCAGACTGCATAATAACTGTTAATCACGTATTTCCTCCAACCCTTACCTGTGGGAATATACTCAGAACGTAATCTCATACCTCCCAACAAACAGCGACTGAAGCTTTCTTTGTTCTCTCATGATCTTCAGAGGCTGCCAAATGGCAAGCCTTTCAGACGGCCCCCCTGTAAAGCCTCTGTTCTTTTTGCCTTTATTTCAATGTCTACAACCACAGGTTTGGATTTATGGGGATTTATGGTTTATTCTGTGCTTCTTCTCGGTATTTTAAGTGCTTGTAACTCAGACACAAAGCACTGTAGAGAGAATCTACAGAAACAATGTGCAGTGTGAAAAGGGGGAACCTTTTCTCTTGCGAGGCTTCACATCTTGGAAGATGTGGATAGCGGGTTTTTGTTCCCTGCCGGAGGGGGTACTGACTCCTTGACACGATTCACGGAGGCAAAAAGCAGAGTCATGAGGCTGAGAGCACCGGGTAGCAGAGAAATCATTAGCAGAGAATATAAACTGCTGGCAGTGGGTCTCGCCTCCCCCTCCTGCATGTCATTCCATCGCCCTTGCCATCAGATCTAACAATGTGCTCTGCAGGCCCTTCTTTTCAGTGAGGATGCTGTTTGTTTTCTATGCTGGTCTGTTGCTGCTTTTTTTTCTCCTTGTTCCTTGCCTTAAGACCTCTTCGGAATAAACAGTGACATGCCAGAAACCTTGTCTTATCACAATCATACCCCAAAAAAAGAAGAGAAAAAAAAAAAGGATAAAAAATGATGGAGTAGAAAAGAAAATGGGATCATTAGCTTTAGGTTGCGACCTGGGCAGGATGCTGCGGCTGCAGGCTGAGGCATTGAGGTGTGCAGCAGAAGTGCTAGCCGTGATAGCTGACATTTCATCTTGAATCTTTTAGTCTATAAATGTTTGGTCCAGTATATTCATCAGCTCACATAAGATCAAATACTGTTAGGTAATTAATTTGACAAGGAGCAAAAATCCATCAATAGCTTGTGTGTGTGAATGTATATACTTTACTATCTCCGTTTCTCAGACTAAAGTCACTTTGACAAGGTATATGCATTCCTTGATCTTAAGTATAAAGTCTTAAATATAAAGATCTGAAGCTGGAAATGAACATGAGTAAACAACATGAAATTTAAACACTACATAAAATTATTCGTTTATTTCTATCATTTTATTTTTGTCACCTTAAAGAATTGAAATGCTGATTACTTTGTTAATGGTACGGGGAGAGTTTCTTATTAGTGCAAACAGGAATTATAGCCTTAGACATTTTGTGCCTTTGGAAATCTTCTATTTCTCTACTTTGGAGCTTGATAATAATGAGTAATTTTCTATATATGCCATAGCACAGTAATTGTGTGGTTCGGAGCCTGTTATGTCCAGATTAGATTAAACAGAGAAAATTAGTTCTTATCATAATGCTTCATTAAAATTTTAGAAGTAGGACAATATCAAATGAGAATTTGACTTTATTATCTACAGAAATATGAAGGCAGTTACATTTATGCTATTTATCATATCCAATTAGACTGTGCTTGTGAAAACCGAAGAAGAGTTAGCCATCAGTCTTCACTGTGGCTTTTCACAAACATGTGTGATCTTTTCCCATCCCAACTGCCAGCTCACAGCCCGTGCATCACTGAGGTCACAGGTAACAGCAGTAGAAGAGCTCATGTGATTCATAGGTGCTACTGGCAGTGACCAGTGTCACTTCTGAAGAATTAAAGCCTTGCGTTTTTGTGTTGTTTTTGAAGCTGCTCCTGCTGACTTTAAAGTCAGTGGAAGATTAGCTATACATTTCACATCCAGGAGTGTCAGACTCTTCAAGAACACTTTGATTTGCTCTTAAATCTGTGCCTTAAAAGTATGAATTTCTGGTCTGGAAAGCTCCTGGAAGGAGAGTGTTCTGTAGTAAGAACAGCTATCGCTTCTGAAAGTGAGAGGGAAGAGGCGCGAGGGACCACTCTTGGACAGCAGCTCCACAGTCTTTGCACAGAAGCAGTTCTGTTAAGCAATTAAACACCCATCCTTTCATCTGTGATGTGCTTTCATGTGTTCTTAAATTTCATAAACTGCCAAATTAGGTATTCAATAGTAAGTGGTAAATTGCAGTTCTTATTTTAACAACCAACAATTAGTCCAGCAAATGATGGGGTTTGATCTGCTGGTGCAGTTTTGGACTTTAACAGACAAATAGTGAGAAATAATGATCAGAATGAGTCCAAGCTCAGAAATTTGGCTATTGTACTGTTAGTGAAAAATTTTTAGGTGGTGATAATGCTGCAGCGTGATAGTCCTAGACTGGTCCCCAGGCAGCCAGGTCTGCCCCATGTTCATCACGCCCAGTAGATCGACCAAGAAAATGTGGGTCTGTTTTTCCACAGCTGTGTGGGTTTTAACTCAGTCTGCTGTGCAGCTAGGAGTTCATTTGATGTTCCAGGTTTTCATTTGGGCCTCATTTCTCTTTTGCCCCAGCCTACGGGTTTTAGCATGTAGGCAGCGACATGGGTCCCTTTCATGAGCCGCTCGTCGCTGCCTGGTTGTCATCATCCCCACAAGCACTAGTGGCCCAATTTGTTTCAGTCCTGCAGAGATCGAACAGTACTTCCCTCAGTACACATGCTACCCCAAGATGGCATGTATTCTTAAAATCTGACAAGAAATGATATTTAAACAACAACAAAACCCCCCCAATCTTGGAAGAGCAGACGGCTCCCTGTCTGCCGTGTTATGACAATAGCTCCTTTAGGTCAGCGTGTTTCATACAAACAACAGTTTGTTCTGCGCACTAACAGTGATAAGTTGTGCTGCTACTGAACAGGAGAAACACATCTGGTTATCCTGATATGAAAAAGACCCTGTCAATGATAAATATACGCATTCTTATACCTAATCTGTTACAAGTTTTTTACCTGCAGGGCAAAATATTATTCTTGCAAGAAGCCTTCTAACAGAGTGATGTGTCAGAAATATACGTAATTCCTTTCCAACACATAAGCATTTAAGAAAATCAGCTATTTATTTATTTTTAGTGGCACCCTCCTTTTCTGTGAATGTTAACACCGGGATATACCGTTCTCTGCATTGGTTGGTGTAAGAGAAAAATAGCTGTCCTTGTCTACTGCTATTTTTCCCCTTTCTTGGAGAATGATCTGCCATTTGTAGAACAGACATACCTATTTTAGCATCCTTGGTGGAAGGTGGGCAGGAAAGAAAGAACTTCCAAATGATGTGCATGTGGCATCACTGCAAAAATACCTTTTTAATAAAGAGACTCTGTATTGTCATTTAAAACTATAACCCTCAACTTGGATTTACATCTTTGTGACAGCAAGGATACATTAAATATGTTACCACTAAAATATAGAGCACTAGTGAGGCTATCACATATACTGAAACTCAGTTTGGAGTTATGGCACTTTAATATATATTTATTTTAATATAATATTAGTAAAATTAATACTTAATTTAATATCTATTTAATATGAGCAAGGAATTTGTACCCTTTGTGGTGGACAGGGCTAGGAAAATTTTTTAGATACTTTAAAAAATTAGGTCTATATGAGAAACTCCCCTTAATTTTAGTGATATGATATAAAATCTAATAGCTCTAAATCTCCTCTGGTTTCAAAAATATAAATGGCTGCTTAGGCTCAGTTAACAGAACAAACTAATTCCTCTGCTCTTTCAACAGGTTGAGCCAAAGACTGATAAACTCTCACCGAACTGAATCTTGTATCAGTTACACCATGACAGTTAACACAAGGAATATTTTTTCCAATCCTGCAATACTTGTAAACTTTACCTTTTTTTCACATGCTATTCGGACTTCTGAAAACCAGCAGGGATGTTCTGAAGGTGACATATAAATGATTGGCTTACTCATCATCAGAAATTCTTCACGGTGAGGGTGGTGGGCACTGGCACAGGTTGCCCAGAGAAGCTTCAGCTCCATTGCAATCGAAAATGTTTGTATAAACATTGATATAAAGGCACAAAACAGAGCCTTTTGTGCATAACATTGTATATGACTGTATATAAAGGAGCTTACGCTCAAAATACTGTCATGAATCATGGGATTAAACAAAAAGAAAGTAATCCAATTTTGCACTAGAAAATCATGTAAAAGCCAACAAAAAAATCCAGGCTTAGCTGTTGATAGTGTTTTTAGCGTATGATATTGTGAATCATGGAAATGTGGTGTACTTAGTCATACACGGAGTCCTACTAGCATCAGTGGGACTCCTGGGAAGAGGCAACACTCATTCTACCAACTCGAGGTTTGGAGCTTTTCATACAATGAAGCTCTAAGAAACACAGTTGTACAGCAAATCGCTGGGATTAAAAAATACTGTGTTCCATAGTGATCCAAAATCTATCTTGCACAGGGAATCTTTAGGAGTTTTATGGGCAAAAATGCATTTGAATATTGTTAATAGTTTGTAAGCAATCATTTCTGTCTATAAATATAATTACTCTTAAGGGAAGAAAAGGATTTTTATTAGTCTGTTTTATATGAATAGCCCTACTATTTTGAAATCCAGTTATTCTACTGGTTTCTCCCTCATTCTTTTTCACCACCCTTCATTCATTATAAAACCTTCTCCTGGACTCCAGATACCCCTTTTTACTACAGGTTTTGCTTGTTTGTTTGGGTTTTTTGCATGCTTGTTTTAGCTATAACTCTGGAAATTCTCACTAGTTTGAGTCCTACCCAAAGGTTAGTATCTCCTCTCCTGTAAACACTTGGACTTTTTTGCTCATCTCCTCCTTACGTACCACTGCACTCAACCATGCACCATCAGTTCCTGTCCTTTTTACAGCTACCATCTCCAAGTTATCAGCTGTTTCCAGCACTCTAGAATAGTTACAAAATTGAGTCTTTATTGACATATCACTACAGTGTTTATGTTAGTATTTAAATGCTATATAAACGTCCTGGGTTTTGCACAGAAGTTATTCCTAAGCAGGTGTATGCATCCTTTTAAACTCTGCAACAGTCTGTGCAAATGTGCTTTTCAGAAGAACGATGGACAGAATGAGAATATTTGTGACTCTTCGACAGAACACTCACAAGTGTTTCTTGTTCTCATAGTGATACCAGAAATAGGAGATGTCCTTGTCTCTGAGGACTTGGGGGCAGAGGCAGTGAAAAGCTTTGGATGAGCCATTTGGCAGCAGGAGGACAAAGAGCCCCGGCAATGCCAGCGCTGCAAGGAGCTGGAGGGAAAGATCCCCTTTGACCAAGTCGAAACAGATACAGAGCAAGAACCTGTGCACTGACGATTTGCTGCAAAGATGTGCTGGCTGCTCGAAAACAGTCCTTGAGCTAAATGGGAGCTCAAGTCATGCAGATGTGCAACCATTTGTAAGAGGTGACCAAAGTCTCGGAGGACTGTATTTTTCCTGTGTGACTCAGGAACATGATGTTGTATCTCTTCTGGTTGACTCACTCTATCACATTGCCCTTTTCCCTGTTTGGCACCTTCTTCAAAGCATGCTGCTGGAATACTGCTTCAGATTTAAAGTATTATTTCACTTGGTTCATAACTAACTAAGGCTTTCACACTGCCATTGCATTTCACACAGATCACTAGATAAGATGCCTGAAACAACTCTTGATCAAATTATTAGTGAGCTGCCTGTCCGAATCCTTTACAAGCTGTTATCCACAGCATTAGAAACATTTTTTTTTTTTTTTTTTTTTTTAAGTTCCAGTAGACGAACAAAAAAGCATTAAATTAGGGTTGGAGGAAAATGAAAATAAGTGTCATTTGGGGTCCATTCTACCTCAAACAAACAGCTTTTATGGATGCTTGTGTTATTTAACACTTTTAAATATTGGCATTTTCAAAGTAACAGCAACAGAAGTCCAAATATTTGAATATTTCCATGTTCCCTGTCCCCTCTCTTTGGTATGGGGCTACTCACTAAATTTGAGCAGAATTTGAACGTCATTTCGGTCCCTTGGGAAAGTTCATTTTTAACAGAGAATGTACTCTTCACTGAAGAACTGCATCAACTCCTACTTGACCTTAGTTTCAGCAAGAAAGGCAGCGAAATCAAAGTTTTCAAGCTGTACCTTCCACTCGTGATTGTGTCCTGCCAGTGCTTTGGAAGAGCAGGACTGTACGAGCTGCAGAGCGCCGCTTTGTCCAGGCTGGCAGTGAAGATACTCGGCAACAGCCCTCGGGATTAGGCCACGTATAAGGTTATGACAAACTAGCAATTTTGGTGAACCTGCATCTGTCTGCAGAGCAGTCTTGAATCGTTTCTGTGAGTGGAATCAATATATTGTGAAAGAAGTGAGATAAGGAAACTGGTAAGAAGGAATTTGTGCAAGTAAAATTTATTCCTGTTTCTCCCCAGACATCATCAAGTTGAAGAATATGCTTTTTCTCATCTCGATTTGCTGTCATTTTGTTTGATTAAACAAAGGAAATTGCTTGTTTCATACTCTGTAAACTTCAGCTGATTCTGTTTGTCCCCACCCTCCACCTAGACACAAAAAATATTCTTAGAGTAGAAATGAAGCTTTTGTATGGGGCTAACACGACTGTTGAATCTGGAGGTGTGAATAACCAACAGGCAATATAGATTGAGGTGTTTAAGTGAGAAAGGCAAACCTTCTCAAGAGTGAGTGGAGGGTGATGCAGATAATCCGCACCCTCTTTAGTCCTTGTATTCTCTGGAGTTTCTTCTCCTTCTGGCCGGAGGAGCAGACACCAGAAGTTTTGGTGCTGCCGTTACCTGTCCCTGAGCACCTGTGCAATCTCTACAGCAGTGCCCCTGTGGCGAGATCCTCTCTGCCTGTGCTCCAGAAGGATGGGCAGCGTGAAACCCAGGCTCCAACTCCCTCAGTGCTGAACTTGAGTTACGGCGATTAATTACCTATCTATGCCCTAACTTAGGCACAGAAAGCCAGCATCACTCTTGCCTGGACATATCCAAACTGGTGGGTACCACAGGCTCACAGCAGGATGCTCTGCGCCCATTTTGCCCTTGTTTTCCGTAAGGGACTTGTCTGTACAGGGCAGCCCTGGGTTTGGAGGGTGAGCTTTCTGCATTCAAAGAATGGGCAGGTAGCTTGCAGAGGAGCAAACCACCAGAAGCACAATCCTTTGCCACCCATTCTTCTTCCTCCTTAGTTAGCATGCAGGAGAGTTGTTTATTTAATTAATTTATGAAAGTAAAATTAATTATTTAATTAATTTATGAAGGTAAAATGCTACATAGATACATATCAAGTGGCGAATCTGTCTTAAATAGGTGTACAACAGGTCAGAACAACCTGTGTTACGGTGCTGCAGGCTAGTGGCAGGCAATACCAACCCAATCTCCTCTGTCAGAGCCCAAGGACTGCCCTATCTGGATGCAAAGGTTGAGATAAGGCCCAGGTATCTGTCTAGTGTAACCAGCATTTCTTCCCTTTTTCGAAAGGACAGCCTAGAGGTAGCTTCACTCAACAGAGATGCAAGTTTGAGTGTTCCGGTCCCAGCAGTGATTTGTCACCTTTTGATGCCTCCTCTTCAGCATTATCCCAGACGAATGATGGTGGGATTGGCCCAGGCTGGGGAAGAGCATTGGTCTGGGAACTGCAGTGCCCTCCTAGATGCTGCTTTTACGTCTCTGAGAGACTGGCATCACTACAGACATCTCTCCTGTTTCTCTGTCCTGCAGTAATCACGTTGTTCTCCAGACCTTTCCCTGGGAGAACTTTTCTCTCCTTAGGGCTCCAAGATGGACCTGACAGAGTAGAGGACAGGGAGATTGTGGTTGCCCTAGTGACTCTGCTTGCATTGGCAATGTGAAGTGAAGGGGTTACCAGGAGAAGGCTGCCCCGTGTCTGACTGACACTGCTGATCCACGATATCGCGTAGCAGTGGATGGGAGCACCTCTTACCTCTGTGTGAGTTTCCAGCGCCCGGGCTGGGGAATGTACCTGGGCTAGCTGCAGGAAAAAGTGACTCTGTACATGGTATATCTCTCTTTCAGTTGTACCTTCAAGTAATGAGCCCCATGGGACAAAACGATGTTATCATCTAGTACTGCTGTTGTCTGGTACTTTAATATTAATTCACAAGATGATTTTTTAAAAAATGTGAATAGGGTGTTATTTCTGTTTGTAACGTACATGCAGTGCTTCTGTTCCAAATGTTTTGTTCCAAAATACCAGAAAACAGCCTATGGTATCATCATCAGGAGACAATGAACAAAGAAGAAGGGAAGCGAACAGCTTGCAAGTCCTGAATCTAACAGAATACCAAACTAATTACGTGCGGGAGTGACAAGGCAGTGGTGGAGCAGAGGAATGATAACTGAACCCTGCGTGTGTATGAAGGTACGCTTGTGGGACTGCAGTTGCTCAGTCCATAAGAAGTGAGTGGATGCACTAAATTAGGATCCTGAGAAAAATGAGAAATCCTTTTTGACACGTTAGATGGGTGTCTCAGGCTTTAGGGTGAAAAGTTGCATTTGTAAGATTAAAAATTACAGCTCTCTTAGAGACACTGAAGTGAATGATGATGACTCTCTTACAGGTCTCTGTCACAACTGCATTGATCTTTGTCACTTTAATTGCTGACTTGAACAAACGGACCCATAAGGAGAGTTTTCTTTTGTCCTCAAGTACACCTTCTCTTCAGCTCTGATTATTAATTGCAATAAATAGCAATGGATAAAATCAAAATGAATTTAAAACTAAAAGAGCTAATAGTTATCTCTGACTTGTGGAATCAAGCTTATGATTGCACAAAAAAATGCTGACAGTCTCCAGTTCTTCATGGAAAAGTCTGCGAATTCTGAATGTTGTTGTAATGACTATTTGTTAGAAAATTTGTATTGTCTAGCCTTATCATTAAAATTTTTCTCCTGCTTATCCAGCAAGCAGAAATTAAATTATCTCTGTTGTTTGTGATGTGAAGCAGCATTTGAGAGTTTACTTTCAGAGAGAGTAAACTTGTTTACAGAAAATTGTGCATAAAGATGGCTAATGCCACAGAAATGCCCTGCTGGAAATTCAGAGCTCATTCTTTGCTAACTGATCACTGTAACCAGACTTGGACGTAATCCAGAACTCTTCTGCTGCATCTGACTCAGGAGCTTGTACCCACACGAGGCTACAAGGGAAGGGGAGTGGGTGAGTCCCACGAATTCTGGATCGGGCACAATGGCAGTATGCAGGTATAACAGGGTAAGGTCCAGGCTGCTGTGACCACCTCTGCATGCCTGGCTCCCGGGTTTAGCTATCTACATGCAGAGGCACTGCCAGACACGTGGAGATTTGGACCGGTATGTCAGATGCTGGACCAGTGATGGGGCCACATTCAAACCGGGGACCTACGGCTCTGTGTCTTAAATCAGCCCTGATTAACTCCCGAATTTGCAAATTAAATTATCCGTGTTTGCCTGGCTGCAGCCATTATCAAACCAGTTATCGCAATGTACAGACTGTGTATGTAAGGGATGTGTTACTGGGAAAGGCTTACCCCTGGCAGAGGCTGAGTACTTTCAAGATCTGTTTTGAAGGAAGTGCTTAGCACCTCATAGGTATACTGCGAGTTATTTTGCCTTCTATGAAGAAAGTGACCTCTGTAAAGGACTGAGTAATATAATTTCAATGTTTTGACTCTATATTTAGAGGTGTAATAGATTAACATGCATAGTTCTTGTAAGTGCTTTAATGAAACTCTAATTCTTGAAAGATGATTTGCAATAGGTTAGCTACAATGGACTGTTTCCATTACAGGAAAATCTTTAAGGTGGAAAGAAGAAAAGTGAAAATGTCCTTTCATTTTCTCCCTTGGAGTGCGATGGCATCTGGCTGCTGTATGGAGCCACCACTGAGTACAGCCTGGAAGTTCAACATAATGCAAGTCTCCAAGGGAAAATGAGACTCCATTCTGTTAAACACAGGCATTGTGTGTGCTTTTCTGCAGAATGAACTGCCCCTTTTAAGACTCTGCTAGAGAAACACCACTTCTTAGAAATAATACCCTTTTTCCTCTCATTTCACTTTCAAAAAACTTATTTTCTGTGAAAACTGGGAACTTTATTGGTTCTTGAAAACACTGAAACTTTTAATCAAAAGAAAGACAAAAAAGAAAAAGAAAAATCGAATAAAAGCTGGAATATTTTAATGGTGTTTTATACCTTATGCTATTTTGGTTTAAAAGGAATGCTCTCTCCCTTGAGATAGTCTTTCAGCAAAAAATCTGAACAGAACCATCACTTACGTTAAAAATATAGGATAGTAACAACAATCTTAGGCTTCACTTTATAACAGTAATTTAACAAAACTGACACTCTCCTGCTGATTCACTGCTGATATTGTCTTGCTACTAGGCAATCTTCTGAAGTTCAAAGCAGAGGAGAAGTTTGTGGCTTTGAGGACTGCATCATGGTGCGACAGGTCGTCTGTGTTGGTGCCGGTATTGTGCTGAAGGCATCCTGCTACTGAGAGCCTTTAGTCACCTGGCTAGACGAATATTTGAGAGTGTAGCCATTCAAGCCAACCCTGTGTCACTGGAATAATGAAACTATTGACCAAGAGGACAAGACTCATCTCTAACTCAAGGAGTTAGGTATTTGCCTTGGAATTCCTTCCACAAAACAACAGGCTAATCTTCATAAAGCACAGGATAGACAAAAGAGATAAATATAGAGACTGGTATTTCAATAAGTGCCTTATGCCCACTTGGGTACCACCATACATGTACAGAATAGCCAATGCTTAAGCTGAAGTTTGTTTCCAAATTAATTTCCCTTCACTAAACTGGTTCCTTCATTAGGCATGAAAAGCTGTTCTTTGGAACCAGAGTTTCATCCTGGAGAATGTTATCAGAGTTTGTTGGCTTTGAAATGATTCCCATGGAAAAAGTGGGAGAACACTATAAAAGATGTAATTGCTTTCCATTTATTTATTTTCTTTTGAAGATATCAAACTTCTGAAACAATTCCAACACTCCTGAAATGGAAATTTCATAGGTCAATGATGGGGATTTTGCAACTAATGACTCTGGGGCAAGGAGTGGGGGTGAAAATTTTCTTGTATTTGATTTGTTAAAAAATCAGTTTGTGAAGGAAAAGTTGACTGGAATAATTTTGATCTCTTGTGGTTTGTACTTTTCTGGCACATTTTCTAACAGGAAAGCCTTTCTTGCCCATTCAGTCAACTTCTTGGATAACTGCAGTTTTGATAATCAGGCCTGGGTATGGAGTTGGTTAAAAGCTGTTGTTCCAAAAAACCATCTTTGTATTGATTCCCTGTTCAGCATTTTGTTCTATTGAATTTGTTCCTGTGTTTTCTTTGACTGTGTTACTGTGTCTTACTTCTGTCTAACTCTGCTTACACACAAATGTAGCAAATGATGTTCATGCATCTTGGTGAATGAATAACAGCTAGTCCTTCACAGTAATGACTGAATAAAATACCCATGAAGATACGTTCAGAAAGCGGCAGTGTGGAAGAGCTGGGACCTGAACACTGAGATCTTTGAGAGAAAGCCAAACTGAAAACTGGTTGGAATCACAGGCTGTTGAGGAAATGTGCAGCAGAGGAATGAGAGGTATTCGAAGCAGAGAGAGGCAGCACGATATCCTCCGTGTTCATTACAGTGGAATCTAGGTGTCAAAAAGGACAAAAGAAACTAATGTGTGTTAGCAAAGTTATGAAAAGCACTATCAAATTTTTGCAGTCAAACACTCAGAGTAAAATCAACCTGGAGATAAAAAAAGAGAAGTGCTGGCTTGGCTGCAGCAAATGCCACCTGTGAACGAAACACAAAACGATGCAGGAAGGGCTAACAACCCTCTTCCACCTATTCCCCCCTCCATACCTCCCAAAAAAGAAAGAAAATAGAATCTGAACAACTTAAACAGGACATTTTAAAGTTCCTGTCATTTTTTAAAAGCCCCACGAGTGAGCGTTACCAATTCCTCTATGGAATAGCAGTGAGAGGAGAGAGAGCGGCAGGACAATGACGACGAGCTTTGGTAATGCACTTTGTGAAATGGAGTCAGTTGGCTTGGCATGGTCCCATGGACAGGACATATAAGACTGCAAACCAGAACGATTGGCTCCAGCGCATCTTACGTGTGGTTTCAGAGTCTGATAAAATTCGTATACGGGGATTGCTTTCTCCAAAGGAGAAAATTGATACAATCCTGAGAAAGGTACCTAAATCTTATAAGGTGACTGTTGTTTGACTCCTTTTGCTGCAGACAGGAATCAAGAGCATTCAGTGACACATACTGAGCACGTGGATTTGAAAGAAAAAACACCACTCTCACCCTTCTCAGAAAGATGTTCTTCTTTAATTCAATTTCTTTGAGTAGTCTGTTAGAAGCATGGCTACTTCCCCTACTGGGAGAGACCCCAACTCATTAGATACTATATCAGCAATCCCCCCAGAGGTGTAAGCCAGGCCTTTAATCATAGCAGTGTTCACCGTCATCTTGTGGGTAGTGTCCAGAAGTTTAATGAAAGAAGAGTTGAGTGCTTTGCAATTTCACATGCATTTCTACTGCTCCATATGAACAAAATGTTCTGTTTTCATAAAGCAATGCCAAAGAAGCTCTCTTAATCTTCAGGAGGGCTGACTATAGCATTAATGTTCAAACCTGATGTCTATTTTTTTCCTCTTAAAATTTATTTCCACAAATAATTTCCAGCCTTCACTCTTCTGAATTTTGTTTTGTTCAGAAGAAAGGATTTATTGAGCTTCTCATTTGCCACACACACATGCAACCCTGCCTATGGAAAACGTAATTTCTACATCCAGTGGTAACTACTGTAGAGGTTAACGGCATCTCAACCTGTTCCTAGAGGGACAACCAAGACATACCCCAACAGCAGAAGTCTTCACGCAAACTCCACTACTCTGCTGGCTGCTTTACCTCCTGCAAGCAGCTATTGCTGATTTTCCTCCTCCCTCAGCCAGATGAAGCACCCCATGCAAGTACGTCTTCGCCTGTTCTTGGGTTTGGACCAATGGAGTCTTTATGGGTGCTATTCTTGTGACTAAAAATGAACATCTCCAGTACAGGGACTTACAGCCAGTCTTACCACTTAATACTCAATGGAGACCTAGTTTATATAGTCAGCAATGTCTCTAATGCAATCCGTCTTATCCTAAAGTCAATGCCTGTATTTTCTGGATGAATCATGTTCTGAACTCCATTACTGTAAGGGGGTCAGCCTCATTGCAGAAACTTACACTACTTGGATGAATCATGTTCTGAACTCCATTACTCTAAGGGGATCAGCCTCATTGCAGAAACTTACACTACCGTTAGAAAAGATTCATTCCACAGCAAGATTTCACTGTATCGCGAAACTGATCTATGCACCTGTCTGTCTGTACTACTCTCAAAATCTTGTTATGGGCAGAAAGGGAACACACCTGACGTGCAGCCAGAAGAATTTATTGTTAGTCTCATTAAAGTCTTGACAGGTTAATCAAATACAACAAACAGTTATTATTAGTCCAGGCACAATAACACTCATAGTCCAAACGAACACAGGAAAAAAAATCAAACAAAACCTCATTAACAACACAGTTAAAATGTTCATTTAGAAAAACAAAACGTGCAAAGGCCAAATTTCCTCTAACCTACCTGGTTGAATCAGTGGCATTATGGTCACTCACACAGAGGTTCTCCAGGTCATTGGGTCACAGCTTCAGTGTCCCTCCAGAAGAAGGGGGTGAAGATACAGTCATTGGTGCCCTGGGCGTTTGCTGGAAGGGGTTTGATACTGGTCACAGTGATCCCTTCTTCCTTGGTCCTGTAGTTTCCTTGGGGTTGTTTTTCTCTTGTTTCCTGACATAATGTGCCTGTATGCTCTTTCTTTCCATTGCTTGGCAGTTACCCATTTTTTTCGGTTGTCTTTGTTGTCCCTGATTTGCAGGGCTGCACTCCTGTAATGACCTGCAGCTGTCCACCGTGATTTGTGTTCGCTGTGGGGGACCTCTGATATCTGCCTGTGTCAGTGCTCTTCCACAGCACATTTTTATTCTAGAATTTATGCCACAGAACATAGGTACTAGCTGTTGGTATTAACGGGAAGTGTTAACCACATCATTGCACAAAATTAAATGAAGGCTAAAAGCAATTCAGGGAACAGTTACCTAGCTGCTAGACAATTGCTATCACAGTTTAAACAAGCTAAACACAGCTCAAGCCAAGACAACCTCAGTTTTTGGATCCGTTCTCTGTTACTACTCATGGCAATTTGCAATGTTCTGTGCTACAACAGGGAGCCGAGGGCTGCAGCTGGAGTCGGGGTGGAAAGAAGATGCTGGAGCAAAATATGGGCTGCAAAGAGAACTGAGGTGTGAGAAAGTATTTTGGGTCTGCAATGGCTTGGGGGCTTTGTGTAAGGCTCATCCTGCATCTGGGGTTGGAGTTAGGACACCGTCCATTTTTAGTACCTGTGCTTGATTTGGTGATGTCATCGCATGGACCGCGTCCACTGCTGAGAGTGTCCTGCTCTTGTGCAGGTTCGTTTCCTGGTGGAGTGCCCACCACTTAATGTCTTCACGGAGAAATATACCCAAAACTTCAGTGGAGTCAGCCTCTTTTGAAATATCCTTGGCAAGGATATTGAACACTGTCCTTAAGCCTTTTCTCTTTAATCGGCGGAAGCTGCCATTTGAGTTATGATCATGACTTTTGCTTTGCTGTGTTTAACTCCCACTGGAATCCCATAGAAACGGTGTTACATCCGTAGGAAATTTATATGTTGACTTCTTTTGGTTAAGCTTTGTTTCTTTGTGTTCTTGCTCTCTTGCATTGTGTCCTCAAAATATACAATTATCATCACAGTCCATCTCATTTGTTGAAACAATAATTTCATCAGTGCTCTCTTCATTTTCCTCAAATAGATATCATTTAGATTTCTTCCCGCTCCAGTCAATTGCTTCTGTCAATCTGTAAACCACTGCCTGCATCTTTAATTCTCCTTGCAATAGCTATCAGAGCTAGCTTAAGAATTTTTCAGCAGAAATTCTCTTTGTCAAAAGGGAAAAATCAAGCCTGTTGGGAATTTGCACCTTTTCTTTTTGCCAGACAGCACAGAAAAATTTATCCCTCAAGGAATGTCAGTTCCAAATGAATAAAGACATTTTATTACAGTATTTTTAGGTGAATTTTTCACTTTAATTTTTTTCTGTTCAGAACAATCCAAAGCTTTGAAGTTTATTTCAATATATAAATTATTGTCATTGTTGTGTAAAAGTAATAATTTAAGACAACAGCTCTCAAGTAGCCCTCAGAAGCCGTCTTTGTAGCATATTTTTATGGTCCACAACAATCACCACATGATTCCCTCCTGTTTTATATTTCAAAAAGCAGTGGCACTCTCATCTCGGGGAAGGAAGAAGAAACTGGAGCACTTCTTAGAGACGAGGGTCATTAGTGGGACTGAGGTTGCATGAGCCATCAGCAACACGGCAGTTAAAGGGAAGAAGAGAACAGAACAAAACTGATATTGTAACTTTTTCTTTGCTCAGTAGAGTTGGAAAAAGGGGATGCAGATATTTATAGAACGAGAAAAAAAATGTCACCAAGAATGCTAAAGCCAGCTAAAAGGCATTAAAGCCTTTTCTGGAGCCACAGATTTGTCTAAGCTATGGTAAACAGTGGGGAGGGTGAAGCATATGACAGTTCTTCCCTAAAAATATGGCTTATGGAAATACTTAACGTTTTTGGAATCCCAATAGAATAGGTGCACTCACCTGAATATCTTCCAGTGTACTCTGATGTGTCAAAAACAATTATATTGACCTTTGAAGTCATCCTCACAGGTGTTTTAAATTTGGGCTTCTCTAAGTTTCTGTATGAATTGTTAATCATAATGCCTCATATTATTTGTGAGCAGATATTTTGCTTTCACATAGACAGCGTGAGTGACAGGTTTTTCTCCTACCGTTTTATGTGAATAATGAATTGTTTCAATGCACACACAGAAAGAACATCGTTTAGACTTAGTTATCATTTCCAGACTGTGCTTTATCTATTTTTTACTGGGTAGAAAATGAGCCCGTAACTTACTGCAGTCTTTTCTACCTCTAACTTATTTTCAGTTTTATTCAACATACAGTATTTCCTCTGAAAGTATCTTACACCACCTTGGCAGTGTTTTTTTGTTTATGTTTTCAGTCTGAGTCAAACTAATTGCTTCTGAAAAACTGGTCTTTAAATGCAGAGATTTGTGCTTTATTTTTAAGAAATGTATGCTCTTAGTATCTCAGTTAAGCATTATATAATATCTTTCTTGAGGCCATTGCCAAGTCAAGGGAAAGCTTGTGCCTTGAATTCAAGTGGAAAGAAATGCATTAAAACTAATGTAGAGACCCATTTTGAAGTCTAAGGTATTAAGATACAAAGAAGTCTTGGCTATTGCAAAAGCTACTTACACTGAAATTCTTTCTGGTTTTTCCTTACTCCTACCATGCTGAATTACTTCGTGCATTATTTATGAATTTCTTAGTCATGGGTGTTAAGTTTACCTTTACTCTATTTAGTTCAGTGAGTAATTAACTTTGTCCCATACTTTGTGGCTACTGCTGCAGTTCCAGAATTGTGGGGGGAAAAATAATGTTCATGGTTGATTTTTTTTATTATTTTTCTCTGCAGACAGACACATTTTTCACCTGAAGCTGTAACACTCATTCTCCACTGTTTTATGTCTTGCATAGCCACTAATAATTACACTTGTGCACCGTGGGAGCTTAAGCCTTTTTCCTCACAGAAGAGAGTGAGATCCTCATCCTTGCATGCATAAATTATGAACACGCCCCCCTAAAAAACAACAAACTCCCAGGAAAATCAGGCTTCAGTTTTATTTATTTGTCCCTATTTCTCCATTGTCTTCAGTACCAATTGCCAGAACTACCAGAGCCCCTTATTAACCTGCAATTATGCAACTGATAGACAGAAAAGTCTCAGCTCTTCTCCCTCTAATCAGAGATGATGGAGAAACTGCATAAAATGTGCTTTACCAAGTCACTTCATTGAATCATCTGAAATTGGTACCCTTTTGCTGGAAATTGAGCAGGGCTAGCTGCTTCTGAAGAAGACGCAAGAAACGCTAGATAATGATGAACTAACTTGCCATAATGAGCAATTAGTAGCTGGCTTGTGAACCTAAGCAAGAAGGTTGGTATTCAATCTTATTTTTTATAACCCCCTTTTTTTCATATTGCATTTCCCTCTCCCTTGCTTCTCTGCAGCAGCACTGACTGTGCTCATTATCTTCATAAATGCCTATTGTTTTGACCCTTGAGAAGTTCTTAGCCTTACTATGTCAAAGAAATATATTTATAGGCTAGTTATGCAGTATATTAAAGTGGCAGGTCTTTTTCTCGGTTTGTCCCATATTGAATAACTAATAAAGATAGGTGCAAAGTAGAATCACAGCAAAACTATACAGTATCAGGAACACCAAGAAATTCAGGAACAGAGAAGTTAGAGGACATTTCTTCATCTTATCATATGATTTCCACTTTTTGATGTTAGAAGTGATATAATCACTGTCATAAACATCAGCTTTTATGCCTCGGTACTTCTACAGGGAAGCTGTTCTCACTTTTCTGCTTACGACAAGAAGCTATCTCCACATTTCCAATGCAGATTTATTTATGGGCAGTGCTTATCCCTTTGACAAATCTTGGCCTTTTTTTATTCTACTTTGCTCTTCAGATAAGCTAGTAGGATGCTCTTGGATCCTCACTCAGCCTTTGGTTTACTAAACAAGTCCAGCTTGCTTAGCTTCTTCTTAAAAGATCATCCCACCAACTTCATCTTTGCTTACCTGGTGTGAAACTGGTTTGTGCTAGGAACTGGAGATTTATGCAAAATTCTGGTTAAGGTTTTACCAATATGTAGCAAAATATTTTAATCACTTCCACATATCTACTAGTAATACCTTGTCTAAGTAGAGTCTTTGGGGGACTGCACTTGCTTTTTCTTCAGGGGTGCATTACTTTGCAGTTTTAGTATCCGTTGTGTTTATAACCCACTTGGCTTTCTGGAAATTCTCACTTTATGGCCTTGTTTCCCATTTTCCAATATTTAGCTTTCTTTGCTGATCTTTTTTTTTAAATTATTTTTTAATCCAGGTTTGTTCTTTCTGTTCCTATTGACATCCTTTTGATGTGAGCAAGTCTGGAACTGTTCTCTACATTTTTTCTAGTTCAAGATTCAAGTTTTGGATAGCTTTTCAAAAAAGTATCTATCCTAATAAAATTCCAGGTGCCCTCTCTATTGAACTCCCAGAGTTCCTCATGCAGTTAACTTTACATTTCTCTTCTTTTATCAAAGCTTCTTCTTTTGAACTAAAGAGAGTCAATTACAGATTTACCTTGATTGTTTCATTTTGTTTAGACCAAATTAATTCCAGATCACTCTGCTTGAGTTAATTTTCTATAGCCCGTTTTTCTACAGTGTCCTCATTACTTGCCAAAGCTAACTTTTTATTTTTTTAGCCAGTAGTTAGTAGAAAAAAAACACTCATGCTATTATCTCCTGGCACCTTTGCACCCGAATCAGTATAATTTCTGTCTCTATACCTGGAAAGTTAGATACATCCAGAAAAGAAAAAAACAGTTGATATTTTATTTCTTAAATACTATTGCAGAGATTTTCATCCACATATGAGTCCCATCCTGTGAATTCTGTACTAGACTCCTTCACTTTCCTTTAGCAGATCAGAAATATTCCACTGAAGATTAGTTGTGGCTCTGCATCTTCCTCAGTCTGGCATCGTCATTCTTGTTCTCTTCCAGCTGAAATCTGGCAACAGCTTTTCTCATTGGCAAGGACTGGATTCTTCCCCTCTCCCACTGGGATCCATTTCATCCTCAAGTCCAGATTCAAGTCCTCAAGTTTCAGTCTCAGGCACTCATTGAACGTGACCCCATCTACAGCAATGAGCTTCGAAAGCACAAAACAGATCAAATTCAAATACAGATGCCATGGATGTTGCGTTGCCTACAGATCATCAGTTGTTCAGCACTTTCTATTTAATGTTAAGGCTTCTTTTTATCATTCCCGAATTGAAACCAGTGCCAAATAGGACTGGAATAGAAATACTAAGTGGTGTTTTCATTACAGCTGGGATCAATTATTATGGCTCATTATTTTCAGATACTCAGGCTTGTGTTATTATAAAATGCTAGGTCATGCGAATGCTCCCGCTGCAGTGATTCCTACAAAATATTGACTATCTGATATTCTATTCCATTATTTTTCATTGTTATTTTGACTTTGAGTTCTTTAACTAATTTATATGTTCCCTAAACATCATTCCTTTATGACTGACTTTTACCTTACACTCCTGCAGCTAGCTCTTGCTTGCTGTTCAGACACAACAAAATCAATAGAAGCTCTGCACGGGTAGTTCATGCCACAGAGACTTTGCAAATCCTCACTTTTTCCAGTCAAACTTCCCAGAAGGAGGGGTCCATATCAGTGGTAGGGGCTAGGGCTGGCCCCGTATCTATAAAATAATCTTCTAATTAATTTGTACTACATTTATCGCTGTAGTACATGAACACCTTGCATGCTCCCTCTGTAGATTTTTAAAGACCTATTTTACTGTGAATTGAGTTGGAGAAAATACACTTGGCTTAGCTGTTAATTGCTGACAGACAAGACAAAAAAGTAGATGAGGCAGACATAATGGGGGCACAATGTAATGTTATCTGGCTAACGATTTTAGGGACTGTCCCTAATAAATGTGTGCTCTACAAGCCCATCTCACGGAAGTACTGCTGTGAAGAATGTTTCCCTTTTCCTGCCAAAGGAGAGCTAGGGATGTGATCAAAGAGGACCTGAATCATTTATTAACACGGTGTCACAAGCCAAATGTTTCCATTTTTCCAGCAAAATAAAAAGAGCTGTCATTACAAGGGTGAGAACTGCTGGTTAAAGCAAAAATTAGGGGACAAGAGCTCTGGTTTCTCTTCCTCTTGCCAATACAGCAGGCGGTTGTGACTTCAGACTTACCATTTGCAGCCCGATTTGCAGAGGTCCCATTAACTTTAGCTGGAGCAGGTATGCTCAATGCCTTTGAAAATAAGCTTCCTCATCATTATGTGCCTTAGTTTCCCTATTGTAAAATGAGAAAAAAAATAAATAACAAGATCTAGCTCACTGCTTGTAAAGTGCAGCGAAATGTCCATTTAAGAATGAAAGGCACAGTAACTACCCTGGCAAAGCTGCCCTTGCTGAGCTGGGTTACACGTAACAGAGGTAATATTTCAGGGAATGATATAATGCCATACCCCTCCCTTCGCTGATCTTGCCCTTGCCCTTGAATTTTTCCAGCCTCTAGCTCCGGCAAGCCTCTGAACTGAGAGATCCTTGGTCTGCTCTGCTGTGAATAGCAGGATCTCGTGAAGCAGGCTTTAAAACAACAAATCAGCCCGCCGTTGCTGCTCATTGCATAAAACTGTTAAACATTTCAGGCTGTGAATTTTTTTTGATGTTTCACAAGCCTGGCTTTCCGAGCTTTCAGGTTCCTGATTTGAAGGGAGCAGCTAGTACTACAACCCCAAAGGACTTGTGTAATATTAAGCTGATAAAATTGCTTTAGATTTAGCCATATATAAGGAGATAGATCATTCATACATATTCATCCCGATGTGCTGACTGGAAGAAGTATGAACCCACCATTTCTGACACAGTATTTGTTAACACATTATTCACTAGCATACAATTAACTTATTTCACTTAGGATCTGTATTCAATTTTGCATTGTAAATAAGAGATAAAATTATAGCTCTGTATCGGGATTTTCACAGTAACTTTTTGTGGGGATTCTTTGCTGTAAACCAGTCTATTTTGCAGGTTTGCATTTACGTTGTTGTATGCCAGTGCTGCACAAAGTATTTAACCGTTTCAAGTTTTGCAGCAGAAGCATATTTTATATAGCACGGCATCTTCCAAGTAACCGCCTTTCGCCGTGCTTTGCCGATGACTTCTTCGCTGACGGGAGAAGAGGAGGGAAAGCATCACACTGCCATCAAATCTTAGAGACCTGGTGCCGTGGCAGCTGAGTGTCTGCTGTCCCTCTGCAGTTTTTTGCCTAGCAGCCCAGCCAAGGCCCTGCCATTTTGCCACGAGCGGGCAGTAATTAACCGCTAATTCAGATCGCAGGGCACTCGGCACGTTCATTCCTGGCTGAGCTTCACAACCCTCAGCCCACCCTTTCTTTGGCCCTACCTGACTGCTCTAGGAAGGCACCTGGTGGTTAGCGCCAATTTACTCCGGCATTCATACAGGAAGTGTTTCAACAGCCTGCCCAGGAGTTTGGGAAGGTGGTGTTTCTGTTTGAGACGTGGTGCATATGAATAGCCAAAGCAGCACAGAATCAGAGGACGGTTGGAGATGGAAGGGACCTCTGGAGACCACCTAGTCCAACACCTGTCTTTCAGAGCCACCACAACCTCTTGGTCAAGCGTTCTGTTTTTCTGCTCCCAATCATTTGAATAAGAAACTCGATAAAAGAATTGGCGTAACTGGGTCTAAATGACTAATCATATTTAGAAAATGCCAGTATTTTCAATAATGAAATTACTGCCTTTCTTAAAAAGAAAAAAAAACCAGCAAAACCAAGATAAGCAGACCAGTTTGTCTTTGGTATGATTGGCAAGGTTTTCAGGGCCTTTGCTGCATGCTATTAGTACATCTTATTTCTTGCTCTTGTTCCCTTAAACTATGGAATATCTGCTTCTAGTAAGTAGGACAAAATATCAAAAAAGTATTTTTTTAAGGCCATATTCTTATCCTTTCCATTGTGGGCGTATTTTCACCATGCCCTTTTGGAGAAATGAGAATCATTTTACCTCACTTCAGGCTCTTTTTAGACTAGGAGGTAATTTATGACTGTATCACAAGACAGTTAATACTTTATAACAAAATCTATATGTAAACATGACATGATTCCCTTGACACAAGCCAGCCAGGTGAATTAAATGTTAACAGAAGTTTGTCTCATTTTAAGCCAATGGCTCCTGAGATGTGCTGACAGCAGGCTTTGAAATCTTCCAGGCTCCGGGCAGGAGGACAGATGAACTGGAGTATGTGAGATCTGAACCTGGAAGATGACTAAACTACGAGTGGCTGCAGAACTGTTTCTAGGAAGCTGGACTATGTATAGTCCCACTATGGGAGAAGTGACAGCTCTTATGACACTGGGAGACTTCAGTTCAGAGGTGAGATCTACCCAGAAGGAAGGTGTAGGCCAGCAACAAGTTCCTCTCTCCTGAACAAGAAGAGTCCACTTAGTGTCTATGGGAACAATAACTTTTTTCCTCATCCTGCTATGGATATTTCTCCGTTCCTGCTTTGCTTATAAAAGTGTCAGTTCTCAAAACAGCCATGGACACTTAAGGTGGGAGAGGACACTTGAGGTGGGGCATTTCTTACCTCCTGAGGATGCCTGGGTCCCCTTTCTGCTGAGACGGAGCTGGGCATAGCTGGACCCTGTGGTCTACAGGAGGATGCTCCATCATCTGACTGGTTTGCAGAGGTGCCAAAGCCCTGCTCCTGTTGGCAAAGTCCAGTGTGAGCAAAAGATTTTTGGTACATCCAGAAAACAATGTTTTTCTGTAGTCCTTGACTACTGCAGCCTCACTTCTAATTTGCTTTTTTGACCACCTCTGCTCACTGAGCAGCTGTCTTCAGTGATCTGTCCATGATGATGCAGCCAGAGTGCTACTTTAATTTTGCTTGCAAATAGGCAGCAACAGATGGTGCAAAGCAGGTAAGAGAATTATCTGCCATTAAGGGAAACAGGGCACAAGACTATCAAATCTGCCTTTTTAAAAAATTATTATTTGAAAGAAAGACAGGGAATTTTAATACAAAGCAAAAAAAGGTAAATAAATTGAAAAAGAGATAAGAAAAGGTTAGGCTTAAGGACTCACTGAAAGAAAACAAAGAGGTTTAGATGAAAATTATTTACTTTCAAACAAGAGCAAAGATTGCACAAAAGGAAAAAAGAAAGACAAAGAAAAAACAGTTAAATGTTAGTGGGTAGTCCATGTGCAATTTCAGGTTGCTACTCAGGAAAAAGAACAAGGTAAGTAATTGAAAGGAGAAATGGAATTGCAAAGGATCACAGGATTTCAAATTAAGTGAACAAATTGTAAGGGGGAGGCTTGCAGACCATACGATACAATAGCTTGAATTAGCAGACAGCTTATCACAGTGGTTCTAAGTGAATGGCCCTTCATCTCCTGTGGCAAATTGAAGATAATGCCAGTATTTCATAGTCATTTCACTTTTATTATCACCAAAAGTTTAGGCCAGTATTCTATTACCTTGAATGTCTTTATGGTGCCAAGTTCAGCTGGACAAGAAATGAATTTGATGATTAATTTGCTGACTCTGAAGAAAAGGGTAAAAGAAGAAGGCAAGGTTTTTAGGATTATTAGAAATTTAAGAAAATGAAAGAACCAAAACCATTCAAATAATTCATTTGGAACTGCACAGAAAATATTAAATTTCGGTTTGGATCATTTTTGATCTTTCTAAACTCCTTTTCAAAAACTGTATGTCAATACAGAGGGTAAAAATGTTTTTTTCAAAAGAGCTCACTATTTTACATTTGAAAATGACAAAAAAGCAAAACATTTCTACCAATGCATAGTTTTTGTCTTGTTTCAGAAAATCTTGCCTCTTTGATTTGTCCCAACCAAAGATTTGGATCACATCCCCAGTTAAAAACATGTTTGGCTATTTGTACTTTCACTGAAAAAATGTCAGCCAACTTTGGTGTCAAAAGCCTAAGCTGTAACTAGTCCCCGAAGCCTGAATTTTCATGACAATGAGTAGAATGTGACTGAGTCCATCAATACAGAAATCTGTGGCACACCAATAATGAAAAAAGTAGGATCCAACTGAAGTAGAGAGAATTGAATAAATTGAAATAAGCTACCAGCTACTATGTTGACTGCACTAGTTTCACTTTCAGTTCTTCAAATTCTCCTTACCACTCAAATAAATCTACTGCTTAAATTAATGTTTGCCACAGTCAGTGCAACATGGAAAAGGTTTTTGCTTCATAATTCTGCGCCTTGCGAGGCACGGGCTGTGGTGGGACGACAGCTGTAAGCTGCTACCCCACATCCTTGGTTTGAAGCAACATCCTCGTCCTCTGCCTACCCTTCTTCTTCCTCTCTCTCATGAAGGTGCTTTCCTTGGAAGTGTTGCTTGCTACTCATTGAGAATGTACAATTTTTACTCTGCAAATGGACACCATCTCCTGTGATTTGACAGGTGACTATCACAGACGTTCAGGAACACGAGGAGAAAGTGGTGTAGGCTATAATGAGATCATGTAAAATTCTATGCGGCATATCAAACAGAACAATTTTGTAATTCATATATTTAACCGGGAGCCAAATGCACCTCTTTCTAGGGAGTTGCTATATGCTGCTGCCTTTTACTTTGCTTCTGAAAACTGTCAGTCACATTCTGCATCAGCCTGGGTTTATGCTTAGCTTTATCAGGCAGACCAGTCAGCACTGAATGGCATTAATGTCATCTTGGGGTAATGAAAGTGTAGATAACCATCCCAGAGACTGGTTGGGAAAAAGCTACTGATGCAAGTAGCTGAAGGCTGTATTGACCACATAATTCACATTGCTTATAGAAGAGGGTATGATCTATAAATTGTTTTAGGCTTTCTTACTGATGAAACAGCAAGAATTTTGTTGCTGATGGGCACAGGAAGCAGTAATAAATAGCCGTGTGTGCATACACGGGAAAGAAAAATGGTTTGCATTTTATCAGCAGAACAAAGGATCCAAAATGTAGCGCTGGATATTTTGCAAATTACAGCAGTGTGAATGGAGAAAAATGTGTCTTCTGTATACCAATGATAACATGAATGATAACACGGAAGATCATTCACCCATTCTGTATGAACTACCTGCTGGATACTGCATCTGGGGAGGCCATGTCCTGATGACAGATCACAACAGCATGAAATAATTTCTGATGAAACAAAACTGACCAACCTGCCTGAATGTTCATCGCGATTGGACATCTTTTGGACCTCGAGATATCTGAGGATCATGCTCCTTCTAGTGGTAGATCTCCTGTTCACTGCTACATGACAACACAGCTAATATGTCACTTGATGAATGGGGAATCTTAGCGGTGTTCTGGTGTGCTAGTCAGACCGCTTGGGCTTGAGGGGTGCCTCACAAGGAAATTGTTTCAAACCTTTGGGTGAAAAGACAATAAGAAAAGAGGAAAAATCTTTTGGACCAGGTTTAAACCAGTGTGAAACCGAATGCAAACATTTAAGCAAACTTCAGAATGAAATGTCATTTTTGAGAAAAATGGTGTAGAATATTAGTCTTCCCTCTCCCTCATTCCAGTCAAAATGATGCAATCAGGATGACCAATATACTCCTTGACTGCTGACGACGATGAGTCGCTGCTCTTTGAACCATGTACTTTCATGAAAAGCAACCCAGGAGGAGTTGCTGTTGTGCAGTTGAAGGAGGTCACTATGTGTATTAGTGTCCATCAAGAAGGGCTTGGTAAGGATTCAACCTCCATCGTCAGTCTTCCTTAATTTGATTACTGGGATATTTGTGTATTTATATATAGTATGCTATATATATTTACAGGTATAGTAGTATATTTATAGTTTCAGAGTTGGGGGTGACCTATGATGCTTTCTCCAGTAAGCTGTGGCTCAAGGAATAAGACTGCACCAAAGAGCTGATGGGCACAGGGAAACAGAGAATTTCTTGAGGGAATTTTTTGTGAGAAAGGACTCTACTGAATTTGGGGACAAGACTTGCCATGACAAGCTTGAGGTTGCTAAAAAATGTGCTCACTGGCATAGAGATAATACAAAAGTTGTTGGAAAGGTGGCTTACAAGCCTCAGCCAAAGCCAGATCAATAATTCACAAGTTTGAAACTGTTGGGAATTCTGCCAGGTACAGGGCAAGTGAGCAAGAGGGGAAGGGATGAGCATCTAGAGTGGATGGTGATTGCTGGAGACTGTCTTCACAGGAAAACAAACCTGTCCCAGATTGTCTGGCCAGTCTGGGAACGTGAGGTGGAATCGATTTCAGCACGCCTCTTCATGAATGAAGGTCAGGCAGAAAGTGAAACCCAGACAAAGGAGCACAGGGTTGGTGAGGCTGGATGCCAACCCTTTGGGAATTAACGACCTTGTTGGAAGGCACTCAGGGTCAATACCGTTGTGGGGGCAGCCGAGGGGAAGGGCTGTGGTAGCTGGGCTAGCCCAGGCTCAGGGTAAGAACCACAGTGGCCATTCAGGAGCCCCCACCGAGTTCTCCATCCTTTCTGTGTGCTGTTTGATCTGTGGGTC
>NW_009629311.1:8681-50768 GCF_000690535.1 Cariama cristata | reverse complement strand
AAAGAGTGGTGGCAAAGTCCTGCTTTGTGCCAGCACCCAAGGGCATGTTCTCTGGTGGGAGAGCGGTCGAGCACAGAAGTAAGGGTATTTGTGTTTTCTCTTTGTCCGCGGAGACAGGATGGTTGGTACTGATCTTGGTTGAGCCAGTCGGGAGTGACCACAATCACCTTCTTTTTGCTCTCACTTTCCATGTAGACCCTCAGCAGCATCTCCTCTGCTCTTGTTTCCAGGGTGTATAGATACGATGACTGTACAAGTTTCCTGTGACATGGTATGTGTAAGCTCTCAGAATATGCCCAGTGAGGACACCCTGTTTGCCCAAGCACCTGAGGTGGCTGATCCTTCCCCAGCAAGCGAGCTAGGTATTATGGTTGAAAGACCTACTTGAAGCCTAAGCATCTCTGGGATAGCTCTTACATGAAACCCTGAGTGACTTTTTTTGTCACAGTACTATGGCTTTGATTTCCATGAGACTTCCTTTCTGATATATGCCCCATAACATCTAGTTTGCTGTCCCTTGCTTATGGTTATGCGATCACTCAGAATTTGTTAACTTGAAGTACGACCGAACCGAGGTCAGTTCTGTCACCATATGCAGCATAATGGATACTGTATTTAGCTACCTGGGTAATTGTCTGTAATTTTGTTTATAGCACAAATTATAACTGCCTATATGGAGAGCCCATTTAATAACTTCATTCCATGTTTCAAGACGCCATCCTTATCTGTGTATTGTACACGGCAGAGTCACAAAGAGTGGGAAGCCTGGTGCAGCTTTATCCAACTCCCCATTAACAGCCGTACTCCTATAGCAGCAGACTGGGTGACTGGCTGCTTATCATCTTAGACCTTGCTCTCCTCCATGACCTAATGGGATGATTGATGATTTCGCTTTATTTACTGAGATGAAAATTATCAGACTCAACTTTAAACAGAGCTGGGTGGAGAACGTCTGAAGTTGGCCAAACCAATTTTGACAGGATTCCAAAGAAAAGAAAAGCTCCTTTGAATCTTTCAGAAAAATAGTGTTCTTCACATCTGTTACACTAATTATTTTGCATCAAATTCTGCTGCCAAAGATGAAGTCTGAAGGAACAGGCAGGGGCTACTGTAGGCAGAGTGTGGGAGACAGGACTCCACCACAACCCCTAAGCTGGGAAGTGATTCACTGATGTAGCATTTTAGTGCCCTAGATTTACCACCAAACGAGGACCCATTTAAACATATCTTTTTCATACAATTATTTACTCTTTTATTAATTATGTAAAAAACCAATTTAGAATGCTTGGAAAGTACTGGGTAAGGCAGAGAAGCACGAGAGAGAAAAAACTAAAATCCATCCTGCAATGACATGGTTTACCTAGATTTAAGAATGCAACTTTATAATAATTAAACAGAAAGCCTGGAGGCAACATCCAGCTCCTAGTGGCTCTAAATCTCTGCAAGAAAGAAGGTCAGAAGGTATTTCCAGGAAAGAATCTTTGCGTCTTACAACCTTCCCCTAAATATGTACCGACAGACATGGTGAGAAGCAGAACATCAGCCCAAAGGGACCTCTCTGGCCCAGACCGACAGTTCTTCGTGAGCAGCTCAGAGGGGTCTATAAGACCTGACTGATTTTACAGCACTATGTTCAAAATCGCCCTGTCTCCAAGCAAACATACACTAAATGACTTAACATTAATGTACCATACCAACCAGTGTGCCTGCTAGATAATGACACAGGCAGTGCCTCTCATATATTCTTTCAAATAAAATGCAATGCGTATCAGGAACGTATTTGAGAATCTGTTCTGCATATTTACTGGCAAGATAATCTCTCTGTTCCATCCAACTGTTTCATGGCTCTGGAACATATACTCTTCTTTCCCCTGTCCTCCTTCCTTCCCTCAATAAAGCCGACTTTATAAGGAACCATTTTTCAATATTGTAATACTTAGTTTCTTAAAGGAGTCTTAAAAAATTGACTGCCTGGCTTCTCATTTTGCCTGATACATGTACAGTTTTTACTTTATATCCTTTATAGGATTCTGCATATATTTTTTTGGAAAAAAAAAGAGACATTTATAATTCAGAAAAAAATAAATTTTTAGTGAGGCCAAAAAGACAGTTACTACCATTGGAAGCTTGTAACTCTCAGTTATAGCATCAAGAAGAAGCCAACATTTACATCTGCCTCTGCCTAGGACATACGTTGTGCTGGGTACCATGCAGGGTGCCCCTGCCTTACGGTAGATAAAGCTCTGAGGCAGTTCAAGATGGCTCTTGCCGAAAGCACAGGCATTCAAGAAGTCTGGTAGATGGTTAAGTTCCACTTCTAGAATTTTCATATTTCTAACACAACGATAGCTGTTTTAAGCCTGCTGTGTAGTGACTTCAGACTGTCACAACTGCAGCTATGACAGTCACACCTTGCTGTCTTTCCTCATCAAAGGAGATGACCACACTGCCAATTATGTCATGCTATACCGTCCGATTAATTCCAAGCAACCTATTGCAGTCATCTGACTGCAACAACATGGAGATCTGTTCCTCCTGCTTCTTAGCAACTTTCTTGGCAAAGAAAACGAGCTCACATGGTGGCCTGCTCTTCAGCTGAGCAGGTTGGTTTGGAGTTAGTGTGGGTATCGGTCTCCACAGTGTGCCGCAGAACAGTGGGTAGGCACAGCCCCCACGACCTGCCAAAGGAGGACATCCCTGGAGCAGAGATGACCAGCCACGCATGGAGATGGATTAGGAGAAGCGAGCAGCAGGGCGAGGGACCTGAGACCACATCTGGGGTGCTGCATCTGGTTTTGGGCCTCCCCAACAGGAGGGAGACATAGGCAAATGGGAGGGAACTCAGCAGAGGGCCACCAAGGGTGGGATCTGGAGTGCTTGCCCTGTGAGAAAAGGCTGGGGAATATGGGCTCAATTACCCGGGAGAAGGGAAGGCTTTGGTGGGGGGCAAACGGCAGCCTCCCAGTCTCTACAGGGAGGATGTGAAGGAGATGGCAGCAGGCTGTGCCCAGTGCTGCATGGTGGGAGGACAATGTCTGTAAGTTGAAACAGGAGAAGTTCAGACAGACGTAAGGAAAAGCTTTTTCATCCTGAGAACAACCAAGAATCGGAACAGGCTACCAAGGGAGGTTGTGCCATCTCCATCCTTGGAGGGCTTCACAACCTGGCTGAGCACCCGTCTCCCTCTGACCCCAGAGCTGACCGTGCTTTGAGGAAGGTGCTGGACTAGAGACCTCCTGAGGTCCTTCCCAACCTGCATGGTCCTGTGGCGTGCTTGCTTTAAGGCAGCTGATGGAATCATGAATAAAGTCCAGTTCCAGATCACGTAACTAGGATTAGCTGCACTGGGCTTGACTAACAGGATAAGAAGTCTACAGGTTTGGTAGTACCTCACGTAGCTCTGTGGCTAGTGAATGATAGGGAGGTCTAACTGGGCCCAATTAAGTACAACTTCAGACTTCGCTTTAACTTTATTACAAATTAAAACTCTTAAAATCAGGTATTTTAAATCCTTCTAATCTCCCTTTCCTAATTACCTTGTCTAAAATTTTTTACCTTTGTGAGGGGGAGTAGTATCTGCCAGAGACTGAATGGTTAATTCAGGACACCCATTTTTTTTGCTGAGGTCTTTTATGGCCTGTTGATGAAAATAGGTACAAATGAACAGGATTATATAGCTATTCAACTGAACATGTCCTCTGATTCTTTCTGTACATCAGCTAATGCTGGTCAGTGGAGAGGAGAAAGTTACTACCCTACTATTGGGAATTCATATGGAAACCAGCATAAGAACAGCAATTTAAAACTTTTATTTTAGAAGCTCTATGTGATTTCAGCAGTGAAATATATTTCACGCATCTGATACCTTTTTCTGTCAAGATCAAAATAGAAATAACATGGACACTTGCAAGCAAAATACAAAATAAAAAAGCCAAAACCCCTCCCCAAACCATATCTGCCTTTACACACTGTATACTTGTATACCTTCATATTTTGTAACTCTGGTTAACTACAACTAAGGTTATAGCTGTGCCTGTTTCTACTACTACTGCTATTGCTTTTGCTGCTGCTGTTACTATTACTATTACTATTACGATTACGATTATGGTTACTATTACTTCCCTGGCTTCAATGTGTACATTAGGATGGTTTTCAAAATGGATATGACTTCTGAGTCAGTAAATAAAAGTCAACAGCTCCTTCTGGTGCTTGGTAAGCTAGATGGTAAATCCATTACATACTCAGTATCTTTTATCTTCAAAAAATCCTGTCCATGCCAAACGGTTATCATCTGAAAGCGAGTAACATGCCTATATTGTTTTAACAATAGACCATTCTTTAGCAAAATCTGGAAAAGCAGAGGTGCAGTGATCGGTGGCAGTGCTAGAGCGGGCACTCTGTGGGCAGACGTTCCCTATCCAAACTGGGGTGTTTCCCAAAGTTGTTACCCTCCTTTTTTTTATCTCCATCCACTCTCCCTCTACTTGCTGCCTCTGTTCTGCTCGAGGCACTGCTCTGGGAACACAGGGTATGATCTCAGCCTGGTCAGCAACCAGACAAATCTGCAGCATTAGTTTCAAAAGTCCACGAAGGGAGTTAGTACCAGCCCATCTGACTTAGCTGGGGGGGGGTTAAGATGTGCTCAGCTTCCTGCCCACAGAGCTGTGGACCTGGCAATCTCCCACTGGTGGGTGGCAATGAGCTATGCAGGAGCAGTGATATTTTCAGATGGCACTGTAAAATGTATGGGAGACATTGGTCCAGGAAGGCAAGCGTCTGCTGGCTTTTGAATCCTGCAGCAGGCATATGTTGATAAAATAACATGCAAAGCTGAACACAGTGAACCTGTTGTTCAGGCTGATCAGTTACTCATTTAATTCTGTTTTATTCTGAGACATCAATTTGTGGGGGAAATTTGGTTAGTGGACTAGATTGTCTTTTCTCTGTAATATTCAACACCATTTCTATTTCTTTTCTGGTGCTGAATGCTTATGAAACTACAGTACAACGGTTAGTATGTAGATGCTGATGAAGACAGTATGTATTTATTATGAAAATACTTGGAGCTGGAACAACTCCATCCTGGCCCACACATTGAATGAAGAAATGGTCTTCTGAGTAATATATAACATCAAAGTTGCCCATTCATCACTTTAAGTGTAGACAGTCACACTTAATTGGCTTTAGCACCAAGAGAAAACTCTCCAGTATAAACCAAAGTCAGTCTACATCAACAAGAAGGCTCTGATAACAAGGCCCAGGGTGGGACCCATCTTTTCACACGATACACCAGATATACTAATTTCCTCATCTTTCCACAGTGCAGACCATCATCTTCCAGCTGCCTGCCAGTTTATTTTTTACCCCTTTGTCACATTTCCCATACACAAACTTTCTCATTTGGAGATATGTTGAAATGTAATTATTTCATTCTGTTATCACTTATGTGCAGCTTGAGATTTCTTTTTCTGTGACTAGGTTAGGTAAGTATTTGAATCTTCTCTGTAACCCTTTGATATCTCTTTGATGATGACTAACAGCTAAGGAAACTGACTCTCAAATACTCTCAAATACTCTCTCAAATACTCTCTAAATGATCTTTAGAGAGAAAATGATGGTGCTTAAACATCAGAAATGAAAGAAGTACCAATACTTGCAAATGTAATTCACATAAACTTCTGTAGATTAGATGTGTGTCAAGGTGTTTCCTCCTTGTACTCTGTCCCAGAACATGGACTCTGCTAAAGCAAGCAAACACTTCAGCAGTGTAACACAGGGTACACTACAGAGCAGTGCAGGTGCACACCACTACACAGATGAGTGGCAGTGTACAATCCCCAAATAGAGAGGTAGACTGACTTGACAGAGTCACATATTAACTGAGACTAACGAGAGTCCCTCGGTCACTCTTGAGATCCATAGCGTTTCTGTAGTTTTGAAGGTTGCTGGCTCGACGTAAATTAGCAACACAGCAGTTTTGTATTAACTGTTATTCCCTCCATACAGCTTCTGTCTCAGCCCAAGATCTTCGACACAAAAAGTCTTCAGAGATAGACAAGGCCCTTCTCATTTACTGTCAACTGTAGGTCTCTTAGGAATTGCTGGATATGCAGGTTCAGCAACTGTCCTCCTTTCTTCTTCACTAGATAGTGAGATACTACCAAAGAAGCCTTGGCTTGTGTAAGAGGCATATCTATTTCCAATTTAGCTTTTACGGCGGTATGCTTCACCAGATCAAAACAGGAGGTCATAGTGTCGGTGTTAGGGTTGACTGCAAGATGCTCTGCCAGTACAGGTCTCTCAGTTCCATGGCCTGTGTAGTTCTGGGAATAAACCTCGCCTGTGAACTGGGCTTCTTCCTTTTTAAATATTTGACCCTCTGTGCCTTTTCTATCCTTAATATATTTATTTTTACTGTGTGATACAGCGACAACCTTTGTTTCCTTGTCTGTCTGCAGTCGAGGGTCTTACTGTCTATTCCCAACTACATTTTATAACAACACACTTGAGAGAAGACCCTGGCCACTGTGAACTGAGTAGTGTTTGAGTATATTTAACACTGGAGATATCAGCCTTCAATGATTTAGTATAAACACTTGGCAGGAATAAAGGCAGTAAGAATGCAGATAATTGGATTTAAAAGTGGCTTTGACTTTACAGCCATATAATAAGCTCGCTAAAATCTACTGTTGATAAGCTGATGTCCCTTTTGTTGGGAGCTAAAGACATCCTGTTTTCCTGAAACATTAAGGGAATGAAGGGATGAAATCTCTGAAAGTTCAGTGGTTACATGATTCATGTTTATTATTTTCTCTGGAAGGGAGTCTCTGATATTCACTCAGTGGAGACAAAAAAAAAAAAAAAAAGGAAAAAAAGCAGAATGCCATTTTCATGTCTCAGTAACATAATGAATGAGACAAGCCATTCACTCCACAAGGGATGGGCACTCTTGAAGTAGGCAATCCATAAATCTCTTTCATTGTGTTTGTCAGCAGTCATTTTTAAGGGCTTCTTTCTCAATTCACAGGTTGTGGTTATTAGTAACCTCATAGCTGTGCAGCAGATGTCATTGAGGCTTATTCCTTGGAGCCATGTCATCAATCACAGCTTTCACATGGTTTTCACATACTGGAGCAGAATAATCCACAGTATTTTTTTTCCCCCAGTAAGCACAACTTCAGTAACTTAAATGGAAAATGTGAGATATAATCATCATGCACATGCACAAACCACATTGACTTGGCTGCTTAAACTGATGCAAGGCAGTGACATCTTTGGTAATACTGTACAGTTCTCTGAGACTTACCTTGCATGCATGGAAAAGAAGAGCAACCACAGCTCTGAGTTTACGTACATGAATTGCTGCTGATGCAACTGATGTTGGCATTGCTGTAAACTTAGTCCAGATACCGCTTTTCACGTGGCAGGCCGCAGTGTCACTTCCCCAAGTGTGGCCACGTTGTTAAAACATCTCACATGATCAGAGTTGTCCAAAAGTTATATGAAGAAGCCTATGCTGAGGGTATGGGACCTCAAAGCTCTTTTTCATGGCAAGGATGCTTGCAGGACCTTATGACTGTGGAATGTTTGCTAGAGGATGAAAAAAGTTGTTGAAAAAGCGTATGTTTAATGAGAGCACAAAAGATATTTCATTTATTTCAGCAAGAAAATACCTGCAATCTCAATACAGAAAAAGTCTTATCTAGTACGCAGTTCTCAGCTGTGAGACGGAGGGTGAGGAGTCTAAAGTTTTCTCTAAAATCTGGTGTTAAGTGTGGTAAAATATTATATGCCTTCTTACATAATCAGCTCTAACTATGTATATGCTCATTTTCTAATAATGATATTTCCAATCCAGGAGGCTTTGCAAGTACATTGCAAACTTGGTTAACAATCAGCTTCTTCCCTGGAATGAGTTGCACCTTAGCAGTGAATCTCATAAATTTAATCGATAGGCACATACATCAGAGTGGTGATTTATATCTTGGCTGTTGATCAATGACACCGTACATTTGCTGCCTGTTTACGGAATAGATGGAGTGTTTTGGATCTGTGCAATTGCATACTGAGCTCACCACTTTACACTCCCTGCCAACTATTTTTTTTTTCAGTCTGAACATATTTCTTTGGTACTTCAATTATGGATTTAGCAGCAAAATACATCTCTGACGAGCTCTTCCTGAAATTGCTGCTGCAGCTTTTCACATCCACATAAACACTCCCCACAGACTCTGTCAAAAAACAAAAGCAGACTCTACCCTGACGTGTAAGCTTGGGGCATGAGCATCTCTTTGGCTCTTGACTCATTACATTCACTTACGTTAACTTCTGGTTCTCTCTAGCTTAAATCTGGAGTGGGTCAGCTGACATGGCAGGTAGAAAAGAACCATGCAGGAGAATGTATTGATATTTGTCTTCTGTTCTTCCAAGCATTGTGGAGGAAATGGACTCAAACCACTCGACTTGAAGAGTGTAAGCTCAAACACAAGCACAAACTCAGACACAGAAATGGGGTGCAGGGAACAACACGCTGTGCTCTGTTCCTATCTCACCGGACCGCAATGGTGGTGGCAGCTTCCTGCGGCTGCTTGTAGGAGAGCATTGGCTTAGAGCAAGCTCTGGACATTCAGGCTGTCCTTTGATAATTTTCTGGCTCCTCAAAGTTATTTATCCTTTCGAATGCAGCCAAAAGAGTCAAGCTCTTTTTCTGTGTCTGACCCTTTTCTTTGGCAGGCCTGATTTCCTCCTATTATTCTGTGCGCCGGGAAAGCACACATCACATTCCATCCCTGCCTTCCTGTACAGAGGTGCCATCCATTACTGCATCTGTTCTTTCGTGTCCCTGCTGGAACTCGCCTATTTTCAACACTGCAAATGTGTTGAAAACATCAACTCCCAAATGGGACCGTGAACATGGGACAAAAAGTTCAAACTGAAATGTAGGCTGTTGGACAAAAAGTTGGATGCCTGGATCAAAATGATTGTGTTTGCAGCAGCGCTAAGGACTTAGAGCTCCCATGGAAACCCAAACCGGGATCTTTTAAGTTGACCATATTTTAATGCTCTTGGAATTTGACAGCATGAGTGTGCTTAAATATGTGACATCGCCTGATGTTTAAGTGTAGCAAGATCCCATGAGTTTCTGAACAATATTACCAAATGTGAGAAGCATAAATCCTTCATTTCATTGCCTTGTTCAGCCACTTAAGACCCATGAAGATACTTACTCTGTCACTACTTTTTTTTTTACCACAGGGAAATTCTCATTCATCATCTTAGAATTGTCCTTTAAAAGGCTCACAGATTTTATTCTAATGATGTCTTCCTTCACTTGCAGAAGCATTATAAAGGTCCCTAAGTGATGCAGCTACACAATGGGGAATAGCATTAGTTTCAAGTTCAATGTGAATTGGCTTATGCTAAAACAAACCCATGTCCCCAGAGATGGCTGGATTTACTCCCTCTGCTCAGTACATTAGGCCCTTCAGATGATTCACATACACTTTGTACAAGGTTACACTGACAGTATTAGACAAATGTGAATTATCAAATGTCACATGTTAGAGCACCTGTCAAAACACAACAGCTTGGTGGGATAATTTAAAGATTCTTAGATTATTTGCTAAAACTTTACTTTTCAGACTTTTAGTTCTTGAAAAACAGCATTTTTTTTTAATTTTTTTTTTTTGCCTCTAAGTGAAACTTTCTTATGCATCTAATCCCTTTGGTTTCATTGAGAAATGGAACAGCCTGGGGCTATGTGATAGAATTAAAGCTGGCAGAACTTGCCCATACACTTCCCAGCCACTCTTCACCAGAGCAGCTTTGTGGCAGGATGTCACTGCAAAGTGGTAATTCCACTTCAAGCTGAAAACTTTACTTGGTATACTCTAGCAAAAGCCATGCACAGAATCCCTTGAGTAGCTCACTCAAGTTACCAGTGCCTTCTGTGTTTTTCTTAGTTGAGTAAGCACCTGCTGGTGCTCAAAGGCATCTTCTTCCTTTCTCCAAAATTGTTCAGTGGAACATGATGTTGCAAAAGGGAAATAATTTTAGTTGGCTAAAGAGGTAGAAAACTGTCAGAGCAAGTAGTTGAGGGCCTCTGAAGGTTTAAGGAAAAGATATTCTTGGTGCAGGGAAAGGCTTTTTTTAGACAGCAATAGACAGTAATATGTCAGATGCAGGAGGTCCCTGTGCTTTGGAGAAGGGAGACCTCAAGTGTTGCAGGGAGGTGGAGGCTGGTGTATCTTTCATGGTAATTTAGATTAAGATTTAGAACACAGACCTTTAAAAAAAAACAGAGGAATTCTCCCCTACCAACCTGTAGTGTCTAGTTCATTTATTGTAGCACCTTGCCTTGCAAAACTTGGGAAAGTGTATTTAGTACAAGCCTGTTCAGGAAGGCACGAGATTTAAAGAGTAGTCACTGACCTTGGATGACCTTGGATATCCACTGTTGAATGTGCAGGCTGAGTTTGATTTTCACAGATGTTGATGTGAAAGAATTGACCAGAAAGTTTTTAAGATTGGACCTACAGAACTATAAAAACATCAGAAAGCAAGTGTTCAAATGTTTCGATTTAGGACCTTGTGAAAGAGGCAAGTCAAATGTGTAAGTCTGGATGCCATGTCATAACATGTTGAATATTGTTATATTCTGTAGGGTACATACTGATGACTTACATAAGAAACATGTTTTCAAAAGAAAAATGAAGTCCTCGAAGTTCTGCAAGAAATGATAACCTCTGATTTGAATGTTTGATTTATTTTCCCTTTAGTTTAAATATCTTTCTCTCATATAAATTACAAATCAATACTCAAAACACAAGAGATTCATTAGTCTTATCTGCTGCTTGGCATATACTAAAAGTATCATGATTATCACTTGTAAAAAAATTCTTGTTAATGAAAGTACCTCTTCAGAGCATTTCTTCACAGCCTATGATCTAAGATTAATGGCTCCAGCTCAGTAGACTGTTGTTAAGTATTGCTTTGTTCATTCTGAGGAATGATACAGATTTAATTAATTATACCTTGATTAATGAATTAGAGTAGAACATGATGTTGGTGATAGGTTCATTTTCTTCTACAGCAAACAAATGTTTTGGGTTTTCTTCCTAACAGTGTTTGCTAATTAGTATTGAGATATTGCTATTTAAAACACAATATGTGAAATGTTCAGATGAAGCTGATTGGATTTACATTTTATTATGCAGCATGATACTTAATGGCACATTCAGTCTCTAGGAAGGCACGATCTGTTGTTTGAAAGAAAAGTGAACAAAATAAAGAGCTCATTCTCTGACACTGACTGACTTGGCCTTTTTAGTCTTGTTGCTTCCCCATTCTCTCCTCACCTGCCTTTTTGGATCTAAACCGTTTGACATAATGGTACATGGCTTGTGCTGGATTATTTGACAAGTATAATGTGTTTTAAACACATACCCTATTTTAAGTCATTTGCATAAAAAGATAAAGCTGATAATTGATGCATCCTGTCAAATTTTTCATGTCTATACAGACCACAGTTAATTTTCTTTTTTATGGAATTTTAGATGAACTTAAAGTATCAGGAATCCTTGGTGTAACTATGATTCCTTATTATTTAGTATTTAAACTGAAATGTCAAGGCTGATCACAATGATTTAACTGAGTTTTGGCTGACTGACTCAATGTGCCTTAACAATGAAAAGTTTTCTGAGAAAAGATACTTAGAGTCATTTGGAAATCCAGGAACTTTTAAGATGTCTGAAATTAGAGACAGATAATTAAGATAGTCAGTAACACTAGCCGATTGTCATCCAACTTCTGTTTTAAAAATTCTAGTGATAATAATGTTATTGGATTCTGTCCCTTGTAAATGCTGTGTTAAAAAGACTGCCTTACAGGTTTTTTGCTGTTTAGTGTTCTGTAGAGCCTCTGTGTAGAGAAACTTCTATTAATTAATCCTGTAACTGAGTAAAACATTCAAGCTTACACAGTAAGACAATGACTTAAGATAGCTTTTCTTCTTTTTTACCTTTTTTTTTGTTGTTGTTTTGTTTCTATGCATTTAATAAAGGATTGAAATGTTATTGGTGCCTTGGTGTTTTCTTTTTTTGGTTGAGGGAGAGTTTGCTAGGTCATAAACCATTAAGCCACCATCTAATGGCAATCAGAATCATTAACTGTGAAAAAGGAGTTACGATTGTGCAATTATAAGCTAATGAATGCTACCTCGAACAAAAAAAAAGTGAGGAACCTATTCCTGTGTGAATTATCGGTGTTGAATGACTATAATGCAGTTTTAGTGTTTTTTTTTTTTACTTTTTAATGTATCATGAACCATTTAATTAATATCTTTCCAACTGATTATCTAGTACCTAATATTTTCTTCAAACTAATTATCTAATACCTAATTTCTTTCCTTAAAAAGAAACTTCTCATGATGCCACCACAAAGGACACAATCACAAAGCACCCAATACCTTACAATAGCCGACATTTGATATTGTTAGAAGGGAGAAGTGTCAGTCATAAGTGCTTCAACTGAGACAGAAGTGGTATGTAGGTGTCTTTGTGGATGGGCACCTGTGGGCGTCTGGAAGAGATGAACACAGAGAAGTAGGTGGATATATTTCTAAGTATAGAAAATGTTCCCCAACAGTAACACTGCTTTCTATACAAAACTTATGCCTGTTCTTCATATCACCTCTGCATAAAATGGGGTTGATGAGACTTATTTTACCATTGATGCACTTGTGGTTAAAAAAAATGTCCTCAGATGAAAAGACTACAGTCTGTAAATATAAAGCCTGTCTTTGCTAATAACAAACCTAGAAAAGTAAATTTAAGTGCTTAGATCTTTGGTTTGAATCGTACACCCACTACAAAAAATTTCTGAACCTATTTTCATGGTTTACAATGTTGCCTGTTAGTTCTTTTTCATCATTGTATTTGCTGTGTTGTAATAGTCAGAAGCTCCACCCTTTTCACTTATTTCTTCATCACTTTATTTATACAAAAACATTTCTAGACTTATGGGGACTACCTTCTGAAAGTAAGGAGTGTGTATCTTTCTCCATCTTGATGTAATACAGATGACAAATATTAATTAAACAGGTAACTTTCAAAGTACAAGTTTCCATCTAGATCTTTGTAGTCTCCTTTTCTTTAACTCTATGACCTCATAAAATAAGGAAGAACTACTGATCAGGAAGCACAGAGTGATGCAATAGGCAAAGCAAGTTTGCATGGCTTCGTTGAATGTCCTATTGAGTGCCTTGCGCAGGCTTGTCAGATCTAATCAAAACTCTTTGGTGCTGTGCCTTCTGGATGAGCGATTTGATTTTAGGTAAATTGGGCATTCATATTTATGCTTTAAACTAGATGTGGCGTATAATGTTCATGTTTTGATCACTGCTCCAGTAAACACAAAGCTTTTTTTAAATTATTTTACAAGTAAGACATAGAGTTGCAAGATTGTACTTGACTTGCAAAACAACAAAATAAATCTTACAAAAAATGTCAGCATTCAATAAATTATACACTTCACATCAAGTGGTGTTGACATCTTAGATGAAGTATAGCTTAAAGATAAGGTGTTAAAAGGGAAAATTATAGATGTACAGTGAGTTTCTTTAAAACTATCACTTATCCCCATTCTATCACTGTAGCTGTCATTTTCTCTTTTGGGTTTTATTTTTTTCTACATTTTTGGGTTAAAATGTATGAATTATGACAGAAACTGCCATATTATGAATAATTCTTGATAAATGCAGAAGATTAAATCTCCACAAACTCAATGAATATTTAAGGTCACATATATAATATTAGTTCTGACAGATTGTTAAAAACTGAGGGCTCTTCTTGAACTGAAGGAAATTTCATTGAAAACCTGGGATTTTCTTTAAGTAAATATTACAAGTCATGTGCACATATTACAAAATTCTTGTTTCTGACAAGCACACACCCCCAGATTGACGCTCACTTTTCCTTCCTGTGTCTTTAGTCCAATACACAACTTCTGTTCTTTTTACCCTCTCACACTGGCATGCTGATATCATAAGGTACTAAACATAATATATTTTTGAACTTCACTGCTGGATTATCACTTCAACAGGTTATTTTGAGTTTGTAAGAAGAAAGTTCACAGCTGAAACGTGCAAGAAGAAATTTCAATAAAGAGTCTCAGAAAATTCAGAGTTTACTTTTGCTTTGGATCAGCACGCAAAACTTCATTTATCCAAGTCATCTGTACCATACACAAAGGCGAGCCACTTGTTCCATTAATAAGTGCTACTTCTCTTAACTGTTGGCTTTTCCTGATTTCATTCAGGGTGGAATCAGGAAATGTAGATATATATGAAAATATTTATAATAACTACAAGAAGCTAATAATTGTGTTCAAAGCAACCAAAGTCAGGAAATTCAGACTTAACTTCCAAAATCAACCTAAGTTTTGATGCTTATTTCCACACACTATCAACTTCCTTACAGCACAGGATCTGAGTCATACATCAAGCAATCACAAAGGTTTGAACCATTTCAGCCAATGTCAGGATGAATGCTGAACAAAGTTCTTTTTCACTTCGAATTGCATGAAACATTGCCCAGTTTTCTTTCCAAAAGCGGAAAATGGGAAGAGGGATGCAGAGGTGGTTGATACTGGCTGTGTGACTGGGTAGTTTCAGTAGACTGCATTCTGCGTTTGGGCCAGTAACTCTTACTTTGCAGCTTTTGTTGAGAAACAGGTGTATACACTAGCCAATAGTGTTTCTAGGGTGAGCCACAAAGTCATACAACGCCATAGACTGTGTTAATAGCTCATTTGCTTTTTAACTTTGCTCTCTTGATATTGGAGAAACCTGCAGGATTCTAGACTGCAAGATGATAACTTACAGTGGTGGCTACGTGGGGAAGCCTGGATTGTACAAGGGAGCTGATAATTGATAAAGAATTTAAGCCCTTGAGAAACTTGGTTATAACTATCTTGAAATTCAAAAAATCTTGGGTTTACCAAGTATCCTACAAGTCTATGAGGTACTCTATTTTTTTTGTGAATATACATTTACAACATTATCTGCATCTGAATTTTAATTTATTAGTATGCAAACACCTGTGAATACTGGATATTTACCTGCTAATTCTTGTTAAAAGGGAAGAGATGTCATGTAGTAAAGCACAAGAAATGTTAAACTTAAGCCAGATTTTTACCAGCTAAGCTTAAATTGTGTGGTTCATTTGATAAATTTTGCTTGCTTCACTGACTTTCGTTGCACCGTGTATTGTCTTAAGGGCACCTTGAAGTTCTGCAGGCCATGATTCTCTGTCCTCAGAGGTCTGAGAAACTTTCTATTGACTTAAAAAGAGAGTATAGCAGAGCCAAGAAATCCACCAGATTTTTGCTTGAATTTATGAACTCTGCAGTGACTTGATGAAGTTCTCAAAGATGCAGATATTTTTGGAGAAATGACTCAAAATTAACGACTGAATATTAGTGAAATTAACTACTGTGACAGCAGGGGGAAAGATGCTTAAGAAACATTTTCAGTGAGTCATCATCACTTAATACTTCCTGCATATATTTTAAAAACTTCAAGCCCTATTCTTAAAAGCTTCTTGCAACTTAGGTGTAGCTTCAAAATGATCTAGTTATAGGTAGGTTTTAGTGGCGATGCTAATTCACTGCTTCTTTTACTCATTCAGTATCTTGCTATCTAAGGGCATGAAACTTGCTATTCCATATGACATATCTTTATTCCATGTCTGAGAAGCACCTAAAGAATCATTACTTTTTAGAAATACAAAACATATCTAACCTTATGTGAAAGACAAGTCTTGCTGTGTAACCAATTGAAGTTCATTTATGGTTACAATGGGAGTTTTTTAAGGAACAGTTCCTGAAATACAGAGTGTGAAGGAAGGCTGTCTTCATTCATGTGAATCTAGTGAACATATACTGAATATCACAATACATGAAGAAAAAGCATATTTTAGTACTGCATGAATTCAGATACATAGGAGAAAAAATTCCTCTTAATCCATTGACATTCTAGAGGTCAGAACATAATTCTTAATTTCTGTGGAAAACTTTGGCATTTTAGTGAACTCTGCTCATAAAAACTCTGAAATATTTTGGCCAGGAAATACTTCTTAGTGGTTCTAGTTACTGTATTATTCAGGTCCTCTTGTTCCCAGTCAGACTACATCTTGTCTCATGCATCATCATTACTCAGTGAAGCCAAAATGTCAGATTTCCTTCTCCTCACACAAAGTTTGTGTTCTTCAAAACTCTTCTTTATTACTCCTCTTTGTTCACAGAACATAGTAGCAACTGCCTAAAAGAATATAACTTCCGTTTTATGATTGACAAATAATCACGTGGTTGGGACGTGTATCTCCTCGTTTTCCATTTTCTGCTACTGGGCTCAAGTGCCTTCTTTGGGAGGCAGGCTGCTTACCTGTAGCCTGACCGGTAATTATTTATTATTTATTTACTATAATTATTTATTTTTGTAATTCTTTATTTTTGTTCTTTGGCCCAATTCCATTCCTTATTACCTTGCTTAGCCCAAACTTGCCTTTCCAATACCCAAGATATATCTCTCATTTATTCCAGTTGTTTCCATTATGGTTACCCATATTTTTATAGTCCACCAGAGAACAGCCTTTCGATTTACTTATCCAATAAAGATATATAAAAATAAGTCATACTGAAAGTTCTGTGTAATTGCATAAAACCAGAACATCTGAGAGGTAGCTAGTTGACAGGACAAAACTCTTTGCCTTGGCACACAGGAGGAAAAGTTATGAGGGATATGATTTTACTAATTTGTACATTTGTTAGTCTAGCCCACCTGGGAATTTTTCTCAGGGTAACTCAAGAAGTGCAATTCAGCTTTTCCTTCTGTTAGAAACATCTTCCTATTAGAACTTAATTCCCGTAATGTGTATTACCTTTTACGTGGGAGCTAACTCAACAGTGTGAAGGAGTCTAAGAAGTGCTCTGGGTTCTGTGTGGTGAATACTATTTTACCACCTCTTACCCCAAAATCAAGGTGTTAACTGGGATCCAGTCACACATTGCAACCTCCCACCAGAATGGTGCAGAGAGAGACGATAACTGCGGCGTTTCTTAAGTACTCTATGTGTTCATGTTGATAGCTTCTGTGGCGGAACTTGAGATGGACTTTGCCACAGCCTGCATTTTAGAGAAGCTAAAGAAAATTGTTCAACCTTTTCCACATTGCCTTATGTCTCCGTTTTCCCTGTTGTCAGTGGAAGTGGTGGTGTGGTTTTCTGTCCCTCCCTCTCCACTGGAGAGATTGCTTTCACCTACAAGCTGAGCAGAGGGCACATTGCACTCTGCCCCCACCCCTTGCACCCCCCATCTCCTCTATCTGTATGGACTGAAAACGAGGTAGATGCTGTAAAAAATCCTATTGCACTTCAGACCTTGCTGTGTCTGACTTTTACCTTACACTGTCAAAATGCTGAGCTCTCACAATTATTCTCTTCTAAGCGATTACAGGGTAAGTTATCAGTTCACGTGAAGAGTGGCAGACACTGTGTAAGGTAGAGCTGCTACGATGATAACGAGCAAGGCTGCAGAGAAGTCGATTACATAAAACCGGCACAGCTCAGCGACGCAATTAATTAGCGTTCTTCTGACCTCCAAATCACCATTTCAGGTCCATCCCTAGGAACTCTGATATGGATGTGAGACATTAAAGATAGCGCCTCAGGCCCTCTGATATCCTTGACAGCAGGAGGAGGTAGATCTTTTCCCTCCTTTCTCTTGGTTCCCCTTCTTTTTCTGGCACCCTTTCTGTGGCAGTGCTCTGCCCCAGACCGTGAGCTTCGGAATAGCAAAGACAATTTCTCTTATGTGGCTTAAGAAATGCTGAATAAGGAACTGCTCACATACACGAGAAAGAAAAGTAAAATAAAAGTGCCCCTAACAAGGACACTGCTCACTCAATGAAGAACTGTATAAATAAAAATATGATATACTTTTATATTCAAATATTCGATGAGAAGGGATATTGATCGAGGCAACAAGAAATCTCGAGTGAGTAAAAATAAACGTCATGGTCCAACCTTCCTCCAAGTATGATTATACTGAAATTAACTGATTTTACCAGACATGAATTTGATTGTATGGTTCAAACAGAGAAATGCAAACTGTTTAACAACACATAATTATCTGACAGCATTTTCTTTAAAGCTAACAAAAACAATAAGTAATTTGCAATAGCAACATTACATTAGCTTATTATTTACCTCAGTATTTTGCTAAGATTTTGGCAGGGATGCAAAGTAGAATGAGACGACAAGGCTCTACGAATGCTAAAGGGAAACTACTGTAGCCTAAATGAAAAAACGAATTTATATTTATGGTAGGCTTGAAGGCAGAAGGACTCCCAGGGGTAAGAAGAGGACAGTAACGATGGGGCTCAGGCACAAAAGGCAATTGTGGTTGCGCTGTTGTGGAAATGGTGTGGAAAAAGTTCATCTTGAAGGATTAACGCACCTGTCAGCTGCCTGAAAGGCCAGGAGAGGTATGGGTGAGTGTGGAAACTGATCCAGATACTTCAAGAGAGGAAAGCCTGACCTGAACTGAAAAGTCCTTGTCTGAGCTTGTGCTTTGGAAGTTGTGGATGCCCCATTGCTGGAAGTATTAAAAGTCAGGCTGGGGCTTTGAACAACCTGATCTAGTGCAAGATGTCCCTTGGCAGGGATCACGTTTACTCTTGTGATTATTTTAAAAGAGTGGTTACACTTGACATCGACTGAATTTGTCAGTTACATCAAAATAAGAGTATTAGCAAAGAGAAAGAAGAAAGTTAAACTGCAAGGAGACTTAAAGAGGTCAGAATAGTACAATGCAAGAACATGACATACATTTGTGTAAAATACTGAAGAGAAAACAAATAGCATCAAGAATTAGAAGATAGACACCCCGAAACCAGCAGGGAACACCTGGAGATGATAAAAAAATCCCCCCCCACGCTAAATACAAGACAGATGTTCTGGGCCATACGTAGAACATGAGAGGAAATAGTGTGGCTTTCACAGCACTGGTGAGTCAGTACGTGGAAGAAATCATGAGCTTTTGGTTCCATTACATAGGAAAGATTGGATAAACTGAGAAAAGACAAAAAAGTCAAGCAAAATGCTTTGAGAGACAGTCAGACTTCTGATGTAACATACTTGAAAAAACTCAACTGATGTGAGTGCTTACTTCTCAACGGCTTTAGGACAGAGACATGGGTCAAATGCAGATTTTGATTTGGTAAAACACTATAAAACAGACTTAATTTTCAACATGTGCTTAAGCAGAGCTTTTTTCTTCAGACATTGACTTACTCTCCAAAATACTGGGGAAATACAGAGTTTAAGCATACAGGACAATTTCATACTGAAAGATCTTGCTAAATTACAGCCTATTAAGAGACAGAAAAAGAGTAACGTGAAGGAAATCCTCATGCAATGGGAGGTGTATGGAATAATTGACACATGGGAAATGCTAATTGCCCTGTTTGTTTTATTTTGCTTCAATGTCAATAATGAGTCAAAATGAAAGGGCTTTTCAGTACACCTTAAAATGTATTGCAAGGCTTCTCGGACTTGCAGGGATCTAAATCCTTAGGTGAGAGCTGAATAAATGGGAAAAATGCTCTACCACTCATCCTTCTACTTGCATTTGGTTCATTGAAAATTCTGGAGAAACAGAGAATTTTGCTTCTGAATCTATTAGAAAACCGGCTGCCTTTCACCTTCTTTTTTTCACCTTCATTTTCTTCCAGCTTCTGATTTTTTTTTTAATGCAGTGGATATCTCCAGATTGACTGAGGAGCTGGGAAAATTTGGGTTCTGCGGTACAGTTATGAGGAGTTGCTAACTGTGTAGCCTGTCAGTCGCATATTGGGGAGGAAAGATGTTTCAACTTTTGTACTGTGTTTGCACAGTACTGAGGGTTGTCTAGCAGGAAGGAAAATGCAGCTTGCAGAATCAAAATAACATAGTATTTTCCACCTATACACAGAATTAACAGCAATAAAATAATTGCTCTTGGGAGAAATATAAACAAATCTTTTCTCAGTGTTGGAACTTATGAAAATATTCATGTGCGGGGGTGAAATTAAGAACAAATAATTAATGACCTCAGCTAAACACAGAGACTGAGATTGGCAGGTCCTGAGTGCATAGCACAGCTCAGAGGGACCAGCTTTAAATCACCTCCTGTACCTTGCTTTTCCTCCTGGCTGTGTGAAATGCTGTTTGATAAGTTTCTGAAGGCTTCTCTAACCTGTGCTGACTGTGAGCTTCTCAGAGGGGTCTTCTGACACAGCCCGTTATTCCAGACTACATCCCTTATCTGTTGCCTCAGCACTCTTACCCTGCCTATATTCACCTAAACTTCACTACGATCCTTTCCGAAGGGTTTCTTTCTAGGGCCGTGAATCTGGCGATAGTTACTTTATCATTGAGGAAAATCTGACACTGACTTTCTGCAAATACTCAAGACTATGAATCAAAGATGTTGAATAGACCGGCTTTGAGTTCAGAAGTCATGCGAGAGGTATCCCCAGGTGAGCTACAAAATCAGCTTTTGCAACTTATAATCACAAAAGTGAGGTGTACTGGTTTGATCCTTGAGAAACCTACCATTTACTAAGATTCTGGAAGTCTAATGGGAAAAGCTGCAAACGTCAGCCTCATGAGTAACCTTCCTAGATGAAAAGGGGAAAATCCCCTCAAACATCAGGTGCAGTTTGAGAGGTGCAAAAAAAATTGGAATTAAATCTTAATGATTATGTGAAGATTGTTTTGGTGAGCCTGAAACAAACTGAATTTTAATTCATGTTACATTTCAAAGCAAATTGCTTTGTCCAAAAAACTGAGACCTTCTGCCACTCAGGGTTGATAACTACTGCCTCTCTCTGAAGTCAACAAGGTTCCATAGCAGCTAGGCATGAACAAACAGTGTTCTGAATAGGGCACTTAGGTGCTTTGGAGACACTTTACTATATATCAACAGGCAGATCTCAAAAATAAACAAAGATAGTCTTTACTGCCAAATGATCGGCTTTAGTAAACCAGTTTGAGTGTGTGCATTCTGGCAGGCTGGTGAACCTTGTTTGCCTCCTCTGTTTTTAAGGACTTCCCACTGCCTATTCCCTTTTTGCCAGGAGTTCAACCATTGAGTAGGAACATCTCATTCTGGGTGCTGCTTTCCAAAATACTTGTTGGAGAGCACACAACAAAAATATTTTAGCACAGGTGAAAACAAATATCCCTGAATAGCAATTACAAACAATTACTTAGCTTTTTAAAACATTTTGGTTCTGTGTTTGTTTGTTTTCTCACTCTTTTTAGACACTCAGTAATAATTTGTTAAACTCAATCAAATTATTTTAGAAAACATAATAAACAGTAAGCATGTGTCAAAGCCATCTAGAAGTGCTATGCACTGCATGTAGAAACAGTGGGATTTGTCTGTGCATATTCAGCTACGGAGGTTGTCCACTTTCTGAGTTTTACATTAGAAACCCAAACACACAACCCAGGTCAAGAATGTGCTTAAACAAAAGAGACGGATTGGCACAAGACTTTTAGAGCCAGGGCATTTTGGAAATCCCATGAAATATCCTTATGGTCTTTGGCATTTAGATCCCAGTGAACGCCTCACCTCATTTGCAGATCTATCCACCTATCCCAGCCGTTTTGGGGGATCTAATGGAGGTGCCCAGGTCCGGGCTAATGACAGAGGTGTCATGAGCTGGTCACACTCCTAGCTCAGGCCAGTGCTGATGACAATCTAAAGCACAGCAAGAGTTTTCTTGGTGTTTTGTATGCAACAAACACAGTTGCCACACAGAGGTACTAGGACCAAACGAAAGCAGGTGATCAGCACAGAAAAAGGAAATTCCTGGGAGTGAAGATGGCTCAGGCTCTTAAAAGATGCAAGTGCTGCCAGTACTGCTTGGGTCAAACACTGTTGGTCCTGATTGCTAATTCTTGGTGCTGGAAAAAAACATGCATATTATCCCATTCTGAAAATTAATTTTTTTTTCATGCACATACCATACACGTGTGGTTAATACCACAAGTTTGCTCAGAAGAGCTTTGGCCCTAACACAGAACAGGAGGAGGAAGAAGGTGAACCAGAGTTTCACTGCTTCAACGAACCTTTCTTTCCTCTTCATTTCCCAGCAGAGACTTTCTGCAGCAAGAAGGGTGGAGAGTACCAAAGTACTTGTTTTTAAACGTTACATGACAGATGAGTTTCTATGCTTGAAAACGGTTGTACTGATGATGCAATAAGCCTCCCTCAAAACTCTGGGACTCAATGCCTGAGGAGTTTTCCCTTCACATGTGAAGAAGCAATTCCTGCTCCAGAGAACCTGTAGTTGACAAAAACCCCCCAAATTTAAAAGACTGAATTTGGACAAAAAAGAATCCCTGTAACAGATACAAACAAGAATATAAATTTTTTTAAAAAAAGCTTGCATAGCTTCACATACAGTTTGTTAAAGCAAACCCCATTATTCTCAGGGGAGATGTCACCTCAGGTAGCTCTAGGTGAGATCCGAGGCATTTTGGAGCTGTGGGGAAGGGAGGTCCTGGCATCCAATGCCTAACACAGGGGCAGCAAGCTCCATCTGTCTGTCTGCTACAGCAAGAACTTTAAACCTGGTCTTGCAGTGTCACCTCGCTTTGGGTTTTCTTTTGTGCTTATTGTCACCTGTTACTACTTGAGTAATGTAGGTTGCAAGACTTCCGTTGGCACACCCCGAGAGTTGGAAAGGTCCACACTTCTCCTGTAAGAGCATGACCTCACTGCAGTTAAAATGTTTCCCACATTTTTTTTGGTTTTGTTGTAGTTGTAGTTTTTGTCCCTCGTTGTAGTTTCTACAAATTAAAATAACTCCACCTGTATTTGCTTGCTATATGACTAATTCCTTGTTTCCTTAGGTTTGCCTACCTGTTAACCCTTGGATAATTCAACTGCTGTGTCCAAACACTTCCCTATGGTGGTCCAAACATTACAGCCTATTTTGTGCTTCAGAAACATGTTGCAGGAAGAAAAATTGACTGCAATTGACTACAGTTTAGCCCACAAACTCTCACAGGTACTAATAGTTTGTTGACATACCATGATATTACAATGTAAGAAAAAAAATCCCTTGATTTCTTAAGAGATAGATATTACAATAGATTGAATATGAAAAGCATCACTTGCAGGGCTCTAAAATATGAACAGGGTTATTCCATGACAGATCATTTGAGCGTACATAGCAAAACACTGCATATCTAGAGAGCATTCATGAGTGCAACCCTTTCACCAGGCTTAACTGTATTTTACCATCACCAGAAGCTGGGATTCAGGAAGAAAGTACTAGCAGTCAGAGCTTTTTCTGCAATTTGTCATGCATGTCAACACAGAGAAAGACACGCTTGAGCTGGCAGTGACAGCGCAATTGAACAGATAGCACGAGACCTGCCCTTCACTTTGCTGACATGCACTCAGCATCCGTCGGAGTGCCACTCAGCAGAAGCAATTTCTGTCCTTGAGCATTCCCAGGGAAGGGACCTGCTTCTCACCCTGCACCTGGGCTGTTCTCCAGGCTCCAGCTCCTGATTAACACAATGCGAGCAGCGGTCGCAGCTCCCGTCTTTGCCTGTGCTGGAACCATAGTGTGAGATGAAAAACATTTTCAATTCATATGAGTAATGAGCATTACAAATTAGACTCAGATCAATTATTAAATGAAGATGATTATGAAATATTAAAAGGAAGCTATTATACATAATGTATTTGTCACAGATTAAAAATCGGCATTCATGTAATATCCTTTTCTGCCTGGTAATGTATTTGGATATTTAACATATTTAAAAGGAGTGCAAAAAGTAAAGATAAGTGGGAAGGAGGTACATCTATTAAAACAAGAACAGGACTCTCTAATGACTTCTGCAAAAGGGAGTTTTCTTCTGTTTCGGATGTAGTTTATCTCAGGTCTACGGTGGGGACGTGCAGGACACGTCGTCTCAGGCCTGGGTACTGCTGTCATTATTACTGTCTTTGAAGACATTACTTTATCGTACACATTTGGGGAGAAGAATAATTTTGATTTATTGTCTATCCCCGTCACTCGCGTGGAAGTCCTGGTGACCGCAGGGTGGTTTTGAACCAACAAAATGAAGTTGCTGGTCGGCTGGGGGTTTGTCATGACAGAAAGTACAAGCAGTAGAGTTACTTGTTCCGTCAGCTTCTTCTAAAGCCCTGCTGCGCTGAGATATTTTGCATTGCATTTGACGAATCAGTGGTGCAGCTTTCTCACCATGCTTGATGTGCTGAGGACGTGATGCTGCTACAAACCCTCGTTAAATCCACCTCAGAGTTAGAGATGGTTGAAAAAAAGAGAGATCATTGACAGAGCAGTTCTCCCATCAGGAAATACTGGTTCCATGGAAATAAAACCTGGGGAGATTTGTTGGTCCCTGTGAACGTTACAGTGGGAATCAGGCAGGTAAAGCTGGCCAAAGGGTGGGATATCTGCTTCTCCTTGGGGTCTCGGTGCCTCCTGAGTCCCCAGGTGGTCAGGCAACCTCTGTCTTGCCCGACATTGGTCCCCCCACTTTCCTCCTGGATTGGAGACGTTCTGTCCTCAAAGCTGGGGTGCAATTTTCCCAGCATGCCAGCCCCGAGGAGGACACATCGGCTTCTGCGTCCTGCTGGCTGATCCCAGGAGGTGTCACCGGGGAGAAGGGGCAGGTGGAGAAGAGGCAATGGGGGATGCGGACCCAGGGCACCGCAGCCTGCCCAGGAAGAAGGGATGGGAGGCCAGCGGGTCGCTCGTCTGCTGTGACAAGGGCAGAAAGAGAGCCGAAATCTGGGCTGCGGCGAGAGGTTGCTGGCTCTTTGCACCACGCAGTGGGGTGCCGGGGTGGGGGGCAGGAAGCCCATTGGATGGACAGAGGGAAGGATTATATTTAGCTTCAAGAAAAACAAAATGTTCCAGCAACCTGTGCTCTAAAGTTATTTCCATATTTCCAAAACAAGATCTGTTGGGAAGTCGGTACATTTCAGGATTTTGTCTTTTTGTCCCTACGTGGGAGGGAAGCTTGAAAATAACAAGTTGTTGTTTTTTTTTGTCAGGATGGACTTTTCCTCTTTATCTCTGCTCTAGCTTTAACAGCTTATGTTTGGGTTTTGTTTTTATTTTGGAAACCTCTCCACTACAGCGACCTGTGTTGGCCAAGAAGCCATCACATCGCTGTTTGTTAACACATGCAGGTATTTTGATGCATCAGGAGGCAAGGCTGCATTCTGCAGTTACCCTGTGAGTTAGAAAACATCTGAGGCACTTGTGTTTGTTTTTTGTGGTCTATTTTTGTCTGTTCTAGAAGGAATGTCACCCTCAACCTTCAGTTCCAAGATATTATTGGTTGAAACAAGATACTTAAGAGACTTAAAGAACATTATTACATAATATTAAATATTAAATAATATTCAGTTCATATATTTATAAATTGTAAGGCCACAGATTGTTAGGTAATAGTAAATGATTAAACTTGTTTTGGGAAAAAAAAAAAAGAGTCTTTCCAGGAGATTGGAAAATCTCCTTTGAAGCCGTTTCTATCTCTTGAGTAAATATGTGCAGTTATAATTAGACAGTTTTGTTAAACATGTATTATGTAACCAAAAACCTGGAACAACTCCAATGCCATTTCTCTCTATTGTGTAAATATGTAATTAGGCAAGATTTTTTTCCAGTACTGCTGCTGATTACATTTTCCTCGGTCATGCAAGAATGGGATTTTTCTGCTCTCAGATGTACCGCAATCCGAGCTCTACAGCAAGCCCTGATGCAGCATATTACCTTTCCACTCCCAATTACTAATTCTTTGCCCCCTATCAACTTCTTTGGGTGCCTCCTTCTTTTAAATGGGGCAAACTCCATATGAAATCTGACATAAAATGCCAATCTAAAAGAAGACTAGGTACTCGTAATGGCACTGAGCATAGGGATGACAGTTAATATTTTTCCATCATGTGGGGCTAGTCCAGTATCTCAGAAGACCGGATGATTCCTTTTCTGAGTACACCACTGGTACGCGACTATGTGATGCCACTTCGCATATGACCTCTGCTGAGAGGATATGGGATGCAATGGGTGCTGTGGCTGTGCTCCAGGAGTGCTTGACACTGTTGTGTAAGCTTTGTGACAGAGCAGATAGCATCTCCTAGAGTAGGAAAAACTGGCAAGACACCTGGCAGGAGCATGTCAGCACAGGACAGATACCAGTTCGGTTTAGCTCTGGCACAATTTTTTTTGTGATTTTCACCAAGAGATTTCTAATAATGGATTTTCATGTTTTGAAATATTTTGAAGATGAGTGAGTAATTTTGAGGTTTCACAGGGCTTTTTATTATTTCTGGTTTTGATTGTATTTCCCCAAGAAAGTGTGACTGTTCACTGTCACTCTGAAAGACCTTTAACATTCAGGAGGCAGTTAGAGCTTTTTTAAAACATAATTAACATTTTAGTGAACTCCTGAAATAATTCAGGCATATATGAGCCATTAAGGACTCAGTGGAAGGGAATCTATTACCACTCATCAGTGAAACAGAGCAGCATCATGTTCTTACAGTGTATTTTAAATGATCATTCTTAGACTTGTCATTCTCATTTCTGTTGCCCCATAAATGAACTATAACACTACTTTTTATGGTGAATATAATACTAAAATCTGCTGACTTGCTGAAGATCAAGAAGTCAGAAAGCATTATATAAAAGTTTTGAAAAAGTAGAGCTGTTGCTTCAAAGAACTATTAAGACAGAGAAAATTAAGACTTAACTTCTCAGCAATAAATTTGATCTTTAAAAAGAAAATTATTAAACTTTCAGATATTTGTGGTACTTCAGATATAAAGCAACATTTTTTCTTTAAAAGAAAACCATCCACCTCTAACCCATTACAATTTTTTGAGCATATGAAAATAATGGAGATTGGGGAAAAAAAGTTTACGTAAATTGCGAAGACTTAAAAAAGCCAATGATAACGTTCATTAAAAGACTCTGTGAAGTGATCCCATGGTGAGAAACGTACCTTCAGCGCCTTAAAAATGGCTCAGCTGTGAAAGCACATGTGCACAGTCCATTTCTTTACATTGGGGAAAGCTAACATCCTGGTAAGGCAAGGGTTCTACAGGATTAATTATTTAATTCCTAATTGTGTTAATAGGAAAACACTATACACCTGTTACATTAGGTATTACCTGAGTTAAGTAAAGCAGTAGTGAGGCTGAAGAGAAAAATACTGAAAGTTTCCTAGGACACAAAATTATTTCAACTAATCAGTACTACCGAGGACTGAAACTCATTAGGTCTTAAAGAAGAAAGAAATGGAAATTTCAGACTTTGGTTTGCTGTTGACGTCTGCCCATTGCCATGTACAATGGCAATCTCATTTCTCTTAGCCATTCCAGAGCAAACGGTAGTTTTTCATTTCAAGCACAACCTATACTTCTTTATTTGGAGAGGTGGGTTTTCAGAAAGCCATGATTAGGTAAAGTTGACTTTTTTACTCTCCACTCCATACTCTGGCTCAGCTCTTTGGGTGAGCCTATAGGTACACGTGTACAGCAGGAGGGGGAAGTGAAGTGAGGGCAGAAACACCACAAGCTTTGGAACTTCCCAGCTGTGCTGATTTGCACTGTAGTGGCTGGATGACAAAGTACTTGCAGAGGAATGATGTTAAAAATAACAAAAATTAAACGAGTTAGAAGAAAAAAGCAAAGTAATTCACTCGTCTTTCTGAGGTGCGTGTCTTTGGAGCCCAGGGAAGCAGCACGTTCACTGGCCTGTTCCAGACCTTTTGGACTGAAACCCCAGGAGGATCCTTGTCCGTCCCATCCGCTCTCTTCTGCTTTCTTCATAATCACCGTATTCCTACTGTCAGAGAAAGTGTGAAACTGTTTGACTAAAAAAGCTGCCCTGCATTAACTGAGAGCTTAAAGCAGTTTCGTTGCTTGAACTGAGCAATTCACCTTAAACCAACAGTGTGACGTTTCCCCAGAGAGATGAAAACCAAAGCCTGATCTGTCATAACTAATAAAAGCACAACTTTGTCAGTCAAACAGTCAGCAAAGACCTCGGGGGGAAGGAAATTAATGGGATTTATTAACGTGTTGCGCTTGCCTGAACATGTGCGTTATACAGCTGTTGAATTAAAACATTCCACAGCATTCTTGCAGAGTGATGCTTTTTCATATTTGCTGTATTTTCTTGTCTACTGTTAAGATCTTAAAAAGAAAAAATCATTAATTTCACTGAAAATAAGTCTGCTCATTAAGAAAGGCTGAAACAATGCACATCAAGTAAGCATTCACCTAATCTTTATCCATATTTGGGATAACAACACATGTCTGATTCAAGGAAATATAGATAACAGCAGCTGATTAAATTATTGTGTTTTTTTTTCCCCCATCCTTATTGGTTCATAGTACTGAAAGGTCAGTTCATAACATAGCTATTTTTGCTAACACAAAAAATGTGAAAATACTCTTTTAGCTAAAATAATAAATAGAGCTTAGCACAGAAATTGTTGACATACGGGTACTTCTGCATCTTAATAATGCTGTTTTCAAATGCTTCAAAGTGCAGCAAACTCCACCAGAACTGTATGACTTACATGACCAAAACTGATGTCAAAAGTTGTCTTCTTACCCTATGGTGTGCCTTTATTCATCTGAATTATTCAGGACATATCGATGTGTAAGAAATACTTTTTTCGTAAGATGAAATAAGTTCATAAATGTGTCTAATTATTAACCATGAAGAAATGTAAAGTGCAGTATTCTATGTCACAGATAAATTATCAGGTCCCAGAGAATACATTTTCATGTTCAGTGTCGTTCAGATTTCCTCTTTTCTTTCAAAGTGTCAGAAGACTTCTGTGACAAAGCTGTAGTTCAGAGTTTTTTCCAGGTATAAAGAAAATAAGAACCGCACACACGTGTGAGATGTTTCAGTCTCATGAGCAGAAATTCTTGCAGGATTTCCTGGACAGGATCAAGAACTATTGGAACTATTCAGTGATAGCAGGGGAAATCTCATGAGAACAGACTGTCTGGCAATTTCTGTCTTAAATAAACTTTGGATTGAAACTAAACTTTGGGGTGAGCATCTGAACAGGTTTGTTATCTCTGTACATACTTCACGCTTAATCAGAAAACTCTTATAAATAGCTTCATTAGATACTACAATATAAAAAATCATGTCCTGATCTTAAGAAATGTGAATCCTACAGCTGGTCCTTGTTCAGGTTGATGGTTCTACTGCATTTAATTGTAAGGACAGCCAGGGAAACACAGACAACAAGCTCTATCCCTTTTTATTAAGTCACCTCTATCCGTAAGATCTGGACTCCCCTTGCCATTAAAAGGGCTCTGCTGACGCTGAGTGTGGGGCTGATCCTGCGTGCAGGTACCAATCCCTTGTGCCTGCAAACTGCCAGAGAATTGTAGCCTGACTACTCATGCATGTAAAGCTGACTTTTTTAAATGCCTCCAAATAAAAGGCTACAAATAGTCTTTTACCTACTTCTCTTAGAAGAAAATTAAGATATTCACAGCTTCTAATCAGCTTACAATTGCAGCAGCTTGCAGAATACAAAATAAAATAGTTACCCATGGAGTTCTCTCTTGTAGCAGGGATCAGAGAAGATACCTTTCTTGATCAAGAAGAGCTTTGGGCTCTTATAGGCGTTTGCAGGAGGGAGGTGTCGGTGCTTTGCTCTCCCTGCCATGTCTCTGGGACCCTGCTACAGCTGGTGCCAGCACCCGCTCCTGGTTCAGGGGTCCAGGGTGGGCCCCCCCTTGCTGCCGTATGCACTGGCAGCACATCTGGAGAGCAGATGCTGTAGCTTTTAAAGAGGGTAGCAGATGGTGGTGTGCTCTTCTGCCCAAACAGGAGGCATCGTAACGTCAAGCGTATCTGAACCAGGCAGGCGCTCCACCTCTCCCGGCTCTGAAATAGACCTGGCTTCATCCATAAAATATAGCCCTCATTTTGTGATTTCCAGAAAGTCATTGCAATAATTTCAGTTGCTGCTGTTCACTTGTTAGCATTAAACCTCATGTCCAGAGGAGACTTTGCCAGGCAGGACAACTGCCCAGGGTGCCCATCCCCACGGCCGGGGCTGGCAGTCCCTACGGATACAGGCGCCAGCCTCAACCCACTTATTTCAAGTTGCCTTGCAGGCTGGCACAACCTACTTAGTAGATTGCTTCTGGCACCAGTATATTCCACCAGGACACTGAAATCAAGCAACTCGAAGGAAATTCAAGACTAAGGAGATGAAATTCCCAGAAGCTGGCACACAGCAGTGGAACTCACAGGAGGTAAAAAATAGTCCTGTCTTCTGCTATTACCGACATTTAGTACAAGCCACATTTTTTTAAACTGATCTTTCCTTCAATGCTAAAGTAAATTGTGCACACACATCATCCCCCTACGTGGCCACTCACCCACACAGACCTTAACAAGGACAAATCTGTCACCTCAAGCAAAAGTCTGTAAATTAACTGAAATGCTACTCAAATTAATTGGGAAAGGAGACTAAGAGAGGCACTGATCTTGTCGTTTCTGTTGTGAAATGGTGAGATGCTGCTCACGTTTCCATGCATAAAGCTAGATCCATTGTACGGATTTTGGGGTTTTATTGACCTCCAAGAAAATGCTGTTGATCAGAGTTGTGGAAAATATGTGAACTATAGTCATATGAAAATACTCTGGAAAAAGATAAAAACTGGAAAGCTGTTTCCAAAAACCCAAGTTCCAGAATAATGAGGTAAAATTACATCTGTAATTAAATGTAGACAATGTGGTCTCAGGAGAAAACCCCAGAAAGTTTATATTCCTTATAAAGATCATCCGAAAGTTGATGAGAGAACTGAACTATCAACCCATGGTCTGTAACGAAGGCAAATATAAACACAGTGTATTTTTCACTGGAACAGCATATTCAGGGTGGAAGCAGAGTAGATCTTTACTGGAACAGGAAAGAAATGTGCAACTTAAATAAAACACGGCTGTGTTTTTGGCACAGGTGGGAAGATAGGTATTAGGAGTCTTGTAGTGTGTGTATTACCGTCATATCAACTAATCATTAAGTAAATTACCTGATCGATTTAAAGCCAGACTTGTATTTAGTTCTAATATTTATTTCAAATGCATTTAATTATTTCAAATTATATGTACTAATCAATTTATGCAAAACCGATATTAAGAAATACATGAAAAGAAGAAAACGCTTCCATGGAGAGATTTTTTTAAGACATTGCAGGTGGTTTGTGACTCCATTTCCCCACACTGTGAGTTTCATATGAGTTTCTCCTCCTTTTTTATTTAAATAGATTTTTGTGCTGAAATCCAGCACAACCTAGATTTAAATAGGAGCAGATGTTTGGGTGGTAGCATTCTCCTGCCTGTTTCACTGCCCTTTTTATCACTCTGGGGTGAGATACTGGATGTTTTATTTCAGAAACTTATCCTCAGCACAAGACAGCTTGTGTGTCCTATCTTCTCTTTCTCTTCCATTTAGTACCACAGTAATATATTCAGATTTATTTGTCATCTTCAAAGGCAGTTTAAAAATTTAAGCAAGTATCAACAGAATATTTGCAGGAGATAATAAAATTACTTCTATAATCCTTCAGGACTCCATTATGGCCTACTTGCCAGCTGGGCATTTGCTGGGGGAAATACCCTGATGTGCCTATTGAGGATAAGGTGATAAACCTTCAGGGCTATTATGTTCAGTCAGAGACCTTGACAACGGGAGGAATGACATACAAAACCTTTGCTAACTCTACTTTTCACATTGATTTTGATATTAATTATAAATACTTTGTGAGAGATTGGCTCAGAATTGATGAAAATTGAGATGGAGACCAAAGTCCAGGCAGATGTCAGTCACCTGTAACACCATGGGCCGTAGGGCTGAGGAGGTGCTGGGGAGGGAGGAAGCAGCGAGAGGGGAGCTGGTGAGAGCAGGGGGACCTCTGGGCTCAAGGGGTCCATGAGACTGCAAGAATAAGTCAAAACCAAGGGTTTTTTTAGACTAAGTCTGTAAAGGGAGTAGGTTTGTGTGTCTGTTTTACTATTATAAGATCTTTTGTACTTCAAAGAAGAATGTGTGGGACAATGGAATAGTCGTGTAAGAATGCCATCCTATTACAATGTCACCGTAACATTTCTTATATCTTTATGAGACTCATGATGTTTACATTATACCACAATTCTGCACCCACTTTCAGGTATTTCATTCACTTTGGTGAATTTTGTTCACGGGACCAGGCTCCCAGCTATTTTAAATATAGCACAGGTAGACAGATTATAAACATCTTGTCCAGGCGATGTTCTTTACACCTTGCGTGTAAACCGCGTGCAATTTTCTCCTGTAATGCATGGTCGTAGGAAACAGTTTGTGCTTCAAGTGGAAAAAAAAGTCGGCGAATTCCCTGAAGTCCTAAGAGCCAGGAGATGGGCAGTCCTGTGACCTGTGGCCTCCTGGGCCGCCTTTTGGAAGAGTGCTCATTGGAGAGAGCGTTCTTCATTTTTCCAGACCCTCTCGTCACCGAACAGGCTGAGCTCCTAACGCCATTAGTCTTTTTCTCCCTTTTCATCCTCTCTCCATTCTTAAAGCAAAAGCTTAAGCACTGATAGCCCTTGAAAAGATTCACCCTTCCAGTGCCTGTGCATTCACATACGCTTAAGCTTATACGCAATGTAAAGTAAAAATACCAGCAGTTAAAAGCTGTTACCTGAAAGGTGGAAAAGAAAAAAGTTTTACAGTGATGTTTGTTCTCTATAAAGAATTAACAAAATTTTTTTTTGCTACCACCTCTTAAACAAATTTTTTGGTGCCTCTTAAAATTCTTTGGACTATTGCTATGAGTAGTATTGCTTAATACATCGTACGTTAAGGAACAAAACCTCATGTGAAAACACAGCTCCATTTAGATTATGCTTTCATGCATCCGAAAAATGATTTTAAAAGCTTTTTGAGCCCCTTCTGAGAATTGACTTGATTCCCACATCATTTTGCTCAGAAGTGCAATTAAAATCTCTTAAGAACAAGGCACAGTCTAACTGGCATACTTAAAAATTCTTAATTGTGACTAGGAGACAGTAGTGTATTTTAAGAATATAGTTTCAAAGAAAGAATTTTTTATTTTCTTCAAGGACCGTTACGGTGGTTAGTTATGTCTTTAGAAACTCCATGAAATCTTTATCAGTTCAACTTCAAACTTGCATTTTTGGAGAGTAAATTGTTCTGTTGCCCCAGAAGATATAAATTACTAATGTTTAACTCAGCAGATGTAAAAATCTTACTGCTTTGTGTGTTCTTGAATCTTTCAGTGAGCCCAATGCATAGCCAGTTTTCAGGAAAGAATTTAGGTTCTTGTTTTCCGTAAATAATAGTCTTGCCAATAGGTCTGAAAACAGTCTCTGACTGTCCCAATATCTCCGTACGTAGTCACAAACACACACTTATTGCTGTAACGGTAGCGATGCACAGACAATTTCATGATGCTATGTTGGACATTTGTTTATCTGTAAAGTCCGATATTCTTATTGCCATGGGAGGCCTCCATCTCAGATACCTTCAGTTGTATGAAGGTCAGGTGCCTTGTCTAGGAGAGCCAAGAAGACCAGCCATCTGTCTCGCCCTGGGGTGGGTGTCAGAGCACTTCCCAACGGTGAGCCATCCTTGCCCTCCTGCTGCCACTGTCCCTCCATGACCCAACGGGAGCTGGGAAAACTTGCTGGGACTGGGTGCCTGGCTGTCAGCAGTGAAAGTTAAATGACACACGCTTAACCCTGTGAATCCAGTTTTATGGCTTCACATGTACCTGCTATAAACACCTATCCAAATGTTGCCTTTTTTTTTTTTTTATTTGGTTCATTGTAAAAATGTTGGTTTTAAGTGCCAAATTTATTTTTTCATTCAGGTTGAAAGACAATGCCTCAGACCATTGGAAAGGGATTTCTCCCTGCTGTCATCTGACATTAACCAGGGTTTTTTGAGTGAAATAAGGCCGCCTTCTGGTCCTGATCTGGGTTGCGAGATCTGGATTGCTCGCATCCAATTCCCCCAGCCTACTGGTGTCTGGTACTGTACTCATCCTCCTCAATCATGAGGTGCTGTGAGGGTTAAAGGTCTAATGGAAGTCATATCAAAGTATTCAGAAATAAAATTTTAAATTGCAGGTGTATTACTTTAAATACTTTCAATTTGCAAAACATTCCTTATACATCCCCGTATATGGAGGTTCAACCTACTGTCAATAGGCAGGTTTGTTTGCTTTTATTATCTTTCGAAGACCCCTTAGGAGTAGTCTAGAGACTTGCCCAAGGGTCTACAGATGGATGGTTGAAAAAAACCTCTCTAGAGTAAAACAGAAATTCTATGACCTCGGTTTCACAGTTACGCTGGATTTTATTCTTGATGCAAGTAATTTTCAACAGCATGAGTGAAGGGAAGACTTACGTGTGTGGAATACAGGCACAACTAAGACAAATGTATATGACAGGTCCTAAGATAACAGACTTCATTAACACATAAATAAACCTTTTAGATATGTTGTCACAGACGAATAAGGGAAGGAGGAGATTTTTGTGAATTGTAAACCTCTAAACGGGTAACAGGTCACTGGAATAGCTGAGAAGTTTGAGATTTTTTTTGGAAGAAGACAAAAAGTGACAAATAAAGTAGGCAGAATGAAAGAGACATAATAAAACTTGTAAGATAAATTCATTGTGTGAAATGAACATCATAAATCGTCATGTTGGAAGGAACATGAAGAGTTTCCCACCCAGGCAGATTAATTTTTCCTTTTGCATGTTTTTCTAACTTTCCTAAAGTCCTTGAGTAGTCATTTCAGTGCTCTGCACTTACTAGAACATTTTTCCACCTACTCAGTTTAATCATTCTATATGCTATACAACTTTGTTAATAACAATTTCTTTTTATTTTATTTTTCTTCCCTTACTTAAAACTAATCACACCCCTTTTTTAACCACAGCTGACTTTTGTCCCTGCTGTGCCCTTCCAGTACTGAAAAATGTCCAAGGTCCTTCTCTGCCTCTTACAAAAATTGCATTTCACAAATTCACAGAAGCTTTCTAACTAATTCTAAGCAGAATTCTGCTTTTGTCAGTTCTTTTTCAGTGAAAGCAAGATTTTATTCAAAGACCAGTAGCCCCAAAGAAGGGAGAGGGAGGAATTTGTAAGCTTTCAATTTATGAAGAAAAATTTTAAAGAATATGAAATGGGTTTAAACATCTTTTCACAATTCTAATAAGAAAAGTCATGAAGCTTAGGAAACTTTGGAGGATATGTAGTAAAAAATAATCCTTTAGGGACATGACCTCCTTTTGCAGCTTGCATGTGACTTTAATAGGAGTCAAGCACAAACTGGGATAAGGAAATAAATGTATCAGATTAGAGGCTTTTAAAAGTCCTTTTCCTGGATCATAAACTTCTTCCTAGCATTTTCACTTATTGGAGTGTTTTAAATATAGTACTTCTTACTTGAGGAGTACATGAGATTTCTGCAGGTAGTTATTTCTGTTCCTTGTCATTAACACAGAAGATATTTGACACACTAAGCAAGAGGCGTATGCTGTACCATAGATGTCCTTTATAGTTACAGTAAGAAAGCTTTACTTATTGAGTTGTTCTGGTAAACAGGTCCAGGTTTATCAGTAATACCTGAGAAAACAAGCCGGAGAAAAAACAGGGTTGAGTTGTTCTGGTAAACAGGTCCAGGTTTGTCAGTAATACCTGAGAAAACAAGCAGGAGAGGGTGTCTCACATAGAATTGCAAGAAGGTACCTTCGGTCTGTATAGGATTAAACTTAATCTACACATACTTTTATAGAACTGAGGGTTTGTGAAGTTTGTCCCCTATGAGTTTTTCCTACCTTTTAGAAGAAAGAAAGAAAGAATAAAAGAAGGAAGGAAGGAAGGAAGGAAGGAAGGAAGGAAGGAAAGAAAGAAAGAAAGAAAGAAAAGGAAAGAAAGAAAGAAAGAAAGAAAGAAAGAGAGAAAGAAAGAAAGAAAGAGAAAGAAAGAAAGAAAGAAAGAAAGGAAGGAAGGAAAGAAGGAAGGAAGGAAGGAAGGAAGGAAGGAAGGAAGGAAGGAAAGGAAGGAAGGAAGGAAGGAAGGAAGGAAGGAAGGAAGGAAGGAAGGAAGGAAGGAAAGGAAGGAAGGAAAGAATGGAAGATCACGAGCAACAGAATAAAATGTCAGGATTAAAGAGCATATCCCAGTGCGACTTAGTGGGGAGAAATGAGGGAGAAACTTCCAGGAAGCACTGGCAAATTGTTCTTCCATAGCATGGAAAAGGAGACTGAGGAGTTTTGCCTTGAGTGAGTTTTCTATCTTAAATCTACATTAATTATTTCTACTTTATCTTTGTAAGCTAGCAATGATGCATTCAGTAATTGTGCCTTAAGGTGGTAAACCATGAGCCACGATGACAGAGAGAGCAGTATCCCAGCGACAGGCAGCTGGGTTTTAGATTCTAGCTTCCAAGAGATGCTAGCTAAATGTTTTTCACCCCTGGAAGACCCCAAGATGCTAGCAGCCTTTTCAGATTCCAGTGATTTAAAGTATTAGGGTTCTAGTGGCTGGTGTCCCTTGGAGCAGTGTGGATTCTGGCAACATCACATCAGAATATTTTGAGGTGACCATTCTGGTTTGAGTTTGCTTGGTTTTGGCTTTTTTTCCACCTAAATGTGTCAGAATAAAATGCAACTTGCTTCATATTACTAGAGCACTTCAAAGACTCCAGCAGCCTACTCTGTTGAAGACACAGCTGGCCTTCGGGTCAAGGTTAGCACCCAACTTCGGGGCAAGGTTAGCACCCTAACTTGCACCACTGAGTGTGGCCTTCTCAGCACCATGTGCTCCAGGAGCTGCCTCCGAATGAGGCTATGAATTTAGCAGAATTAGAAGAAAGGAGGATCTCCTCACTGTCTTCATGCCAAACCTCAGCTTGTGCTGCCAAACTTTGGCAAGCATTAACAGGAGGACAAGAACTGGAGCAGGCTGAGGAAGGACAACTATTTATTCACAACTACTTTCTCTAATTTTTTTTTTTTAGTTGTGCACTGAAAAGAAAATGAGACCTTTAGAAAAAAATACTATTTAAATTGCAGTTGTGCTGAAACATCTTTTCTGAAGCTGAGACATTCCAGTTTTCCATTTTTCTTTCTGTTGCTTTGATTAGAAAGATCATCCTGAGTCTGATACCTTACTGCTATAAACTTAATAGGAATTTATGTTTTGATTAAATTTATAAGATTTCAAACCCAAAGAATTTTTCATTTACACAAAAATATTAAACTAGAAGGGACAATATGTTCATAAGTCTACTCCTCTGTAAGTGCAGGCAACAATGGTTAGAGACTTAAACCAGAAGGACGCACAGAGCATCCCTGTTACCTCTTGCAGAAAGAGCATAGACCGCAAGAGTTGTCCTAACTTTGCAGTAGATGCACAAGCTATGAGGCAGGGCCAAAGCCTCCCCTTTAGTGGACTGGAGGGGGAGAGCAGGACAGCACAAGAACGTTGTTAGAAACCAATATCTCTGAGGTAGTTGGGATTTTTTTTTTCCCAAACTTATGGGTCCCTTTCAGGAATCGGGCTGTTCTCTCCTATCGGAGGCAAAAATTCTTTAACATTTCCTACCTATCTGAGTCGGGACAACATTTCCTTCTTGGTCTCAAATGTGGTGCCCAGCTTAAACTCGCGTGCATAAACAGTCACCACACGTTGGTCAAGCACGATGGAGACTCAGCGCCCTGTGCCTTACACAGTCCTGGTCTTAGCAGTGAGCGGCTTCCAATGCTTTGTGGAAAGGTTTAAAAGACAAGCAAAAAGATATTTTTTGAATCATAGTGCCAGATAATGGGGGGAAAGAGACTTAGATAGGAGGGTAGAATGTCTTTCTGTTCTCTGGGAAGAGCCAACGAGCGTGGCTTGATAGACCAAACACAGTGACATACAAAGATTCGGGCAAAGAATGTGAGGACCAGGTTTGGAAAGGCCACAGCAAATTAGTGGAAGATTTGAATAATTTTTAAAATGTGATGCTGTATCCATGTACATGTCTGTCTGCTGCTGCTGTGTCTGGATCATACCATTAGCTGAAAAGGCACCTTCCTACTAGCTGAGGAGGGCCTTCTGTGCCTTGTGATGATAATCTGGCTTCTGTTTCTCTGCTACACTGCTTATATTCTGCAGCCTTGGGCAGATTACATCTGAGGTATGGCCAATGCGATCAGATCCTTTACATTCATTTGCCTGGCAAGCTGGGAAGAGAAAAAAGATCAGAAGAAACGAGCATGTTTAGACTTAAAAAGCAGAGAACATATTTATCCCTTTCCTGTTCAATATTTGCGAACCACAACCACACAATTTTGTTTTCCAGTGTCTTGCTGTAACAATGATCTTTCAGCATCTCTAGCTGAATAAAATAAGTGATGTCAAGGGACTGTCATCCATCCTTGTTATCTCGTATAGCATTTCGCCTATTTCAGTCCTATGCCTGCTCCCAGAGTGTAATAAGAAAGACCAGGAGCTTGAAGGGACTGACAGACAGTACATTTTAACCACTGTAAATTTACTTTGCAGATGCTATGGGCTAGATCGGTCTGTAACTTTGCACATACGGATACTTTCACCTCTCCTTCCTTTTCCTGAGGACAGGCAAAAAGGTGCTTCTAATGAGTGGTGTTTCTTGCTGGGGAGACCGACATTTCAAAGCACAGCCCTCCCTCAAAGTACCCAGTAGCAGTCACCCAGAGTTGCTACAAGCAGCACTAAGTGAAGCACCGTGGGTTGTGCTCCCTGGGATGGCTGATGCAGGGCATGGACACAGGGGTCTGCGGCAGCCCCAGTGCTTTGAAGCGGAGAGACAGCAACCACGTTACCTTGGCTTGCTGTGTTTTTGAAAATCTGGGTTCCGCCTGGAAAAAAAGATCTTTCTCTTTTAACATCACTTATATTTGTAAAGTTCTTTCAAATGTTCTAATTTCTCAAATATCATTGTTTCTATGATCATTAAAAAAAAAAAAAAAAAAAAAGCTGGATTTCAGGTCCTTGATATTAATGTGAAAAACAAATGACTGGTTTATGAGAAAATAGTAATTATATTTTTCAAGTGGTTGAGTAGAGTTGGTAGCACTTCAGTGCAATTTTGTGAAACAACACAGTAACTGAAGGCAATACTTTATTATAAGAGTTGTTACATGATATTTTAATTGTCCTTCACAAAACCTCAGGTTTCTTTTCCTTAGTGCCTGATTGTGCATAAATAAAACATTTCTGAAAACACCTACTTAGCAGGAATCTCTGAAGAAGAAGGGACATTCCAGTGTTTGCTTTAACTGTTCCATGTGATCTGGAAATGTTTGTATGTCATCCTGGAAACACAGCAAGTCAAAAATTGTGAAAAACCGGTGCGAAAAGTGTCTGGAAACTTCTGCAATTTGTCTTGAAGAACCAGCCTTATTTTGCCTTACATTTTTGGAACTACTGGTACTTCATGCTGCTCTGAGAAATGAGAAGATCACCAGCGGTCAGGCCTGTGGGACCAAGATAAATGCTGGATATGACATGGGTGGGCATAGATGTACTTCTCATTGCAGGTGATTCCCTCGTCTCTCTGGACCCCTCTTGCTGTCCACTACTCCATCTGTCGTTTCAGATTGTGACATGCAGACCTCTGGGAGGAATCTAATAGAAAGCTGGCCAGTAAATAAATCTTGTTTCCATGAAAGATTATGAAAAACTTTGCTAGTTCTGGAAGCATCTTTCCATTGAAAAATGTAATTTTGCAGCAGCAAAATGTAGATATTTTGATTTTTGGTTTTCAGTTTTTAAAGGAAATATGAAACATTTAGTTGAATGCTTCATTTTCTTAAAAACATCAGCATTGGTGGAAAACTATCATTCAGCTGAGTGGAGGGACCAAATCTCAGTTGAGGGCATTGGCATGCTGCCGTGCATTATGGCAGTGTTCCACTTTCCACCATATTTGGAAAATGTGTTTTTGTTTTCTTTTTAGACAAGAGTAAAACTTCTGGGCATTTACATGAACTTTGACGTAACAAGAGGATTTGTGTTTTGAAAGTTTTATAAAAAAGAACATTAAAACTCAGGTATGACTGCAAAAAAGAATTTGGGTGTGGGAGACTCCTCAGGAGCTGTTTGACTGAGAGGGTCCATTGCTCCGGGTAGTAAGTGACATGGTTTAGTGGGTTTAACAGGCATGGCGGCATTCGGTATACGGTTGGACTTGATGATCTTTGAGGTCTCTTCCAACCGTAATGATTCTATGATTCTATGACAGACATCATGCCTACTGGTGGTACCGTTTCATCAGCTTTAAGAGACTGAAGCATGTTTTCAACTCTGTGGATGTCATGGTATTCAATGGTTTATGTGGAAAATAAATCTGATAAGTTCCAGAGGTGCAGCAACTTGAAAATATATTCAAAGAAATTATGAATTTAAATGTATTTAAATAAGTCACTGTGTGGAATATGCAGCAGAAGTGCTGGGTTTCATGGTGAGGTGTAAGTACCAATGTCATAAACATCAATTATTAGAAGGCAAAATTGTGAATGTAAGAATTTCTAAAGCACTTGGCATTGACCCAGGTCTGCAGGCATTGAAGTTATTGGAAAATTCTTCCATCATATTCACTGCTGGCCACTACTGAGTGCTTTTACATATCTCCTAGAGTTTTGTCTATTAGATGAAACACTTATGCATCATCAGTACAAACACACAGCACACTTTCAGTAAAAGCCTTAATCTGAAGAAAGAGCACTTCCAGTTTTCCCATTTTACTCTTTTGGTAAAGGTTGGAAAATCACAATAATTTAAACAATTAGCAAGCCGAGTTTGTTAAAAATTAAATAAAAACAAACCACTTTTTTGATATGAAAATGTTCTATTAAGCTTTTTCTGCTTCTTTCTTAATTTTTTCACATAATCCTATCAAGACTTTGGTCAGGGTGCTTAACATAAATACCAAAATATGTTGATTAATATAATATTGTAGTATCTCATAGCTCTTATATATCATAAAATTTCTTGTATTTCATATGGAAAGGATAGTCCCTGACCAAACATTTTTAGGAAGGGCATTTTAATTTAAAGTAAGACTCAGAGTGGAACCAAACAAAATCTTGAATTGGCCTCAGTGTCCTTGATTAAAAAAATCCCCAAAAGTAACATTTATAATTAATTAGAGCTAAGAGTCGTGAAAATTACCTACTAGTTTTAGGATGCTCTTTTTTTAGCTTTTCCTTTACATACATATTGGTACAGATTGTTAAAGTTTTGTAAGCAAATGTGATAAGCCATGTAGACTGAGCTGATGTATGCAATGTAAGTAAAAAGGGGGAAAAAGATGTAATTAGGAACATGCGTCTTTTCCATGGATGCTTCTTGGTACCAGAACTGGATATTAGGAACTGGACATTTAGACTGGGCGTTAGGAAGCATTTCTTTATCAAGAGGGTGACCAAACACTGGATCAGACTTACTAGAGAGATGGTCAATGCCCCAAGCCTGTCAGAGTTTAAGAGGCATTTGGACAATGCCCTTAATAACATGCTTTAGCTTGGTGTCACTATTTAAGGCTGGGCTGACAATTAAAGCAGACAACAGATGCTCTTTATTAACTCTTTCCTTCTCCAGAAGGGAAAGGAAAGGATAAAAGAGAGACTTATGGATTGGAAAATTAAAATAACTTTAATAAAACAATAGCAATTAAAAAAGAGTATAATACTATTAATATTAATACTAGAAATAAAAATATACAAAACCAATATTAAGCTTCTCAGTGATGATCACGGAATTACATGCTAAAGTAGCTCACACCACTGACATGTTGGGGTGGGCACTGGGATGTCCCAGACTGGAATCAGCAGCAGACAGGAACTGGATTCAGGAATACACAGATTGGGATCAGAGGCGGGAGGACAAGCAGGGCGCTATCGGAGAG